>NW_006159440.1:2394337-2465433 GCF_000334495.1 Tupaia belangeri chinensis | reverse complement strand
ATTATTATTATTATTATTATTATTTTATCCTGTAATAATGTAATAAGTATATAAAAATTATGAGCATGCATAGCACAATCCTCTGAGTAAAGTTACACAAATAAAATTGTAATATGGCAATACGAGGACTTCATTTCAGGCCAGTGATGAGTGATGCTGTGAAGTAGACTTGACAGTTTGAAGCACCAAGCCATGGGAGACAGCAGCCAATAAAGCCAGACCCTAAGTCACAGCAAACCCAGACACCGTCTGGGGAACGCCAACATGATATTAGCCTGTGGGAGTAATCGTAAATGTTTTTTACTTAAATGTGCCAGAAAGTTCAGAAGCAATCGTCTCTCAAAAGGGAATAATTTTCTCAACCAAAAGTATACCTAATTTTATATATCATTTGAATAAGAAATTTGGGGCTGGCAGGCGGTGTGGTGGATAAGGGCGCTGGATTCCCACATAGCCGACCATGGTTCATGTCATTGACATGTGACTTGCTTTCTCACTTTCCCTTTCTCTCTCTCTCTGGTGGTCAAATCAAAAAATAACAATAACAAATGGAATTAAATAAATAAATAATTCTTTAAAAAAAAAGAAATTTGACAACCTGGTTAAATATCAAATGATCAAGTTAATTAGATATATGAGATTATTAATGAAGTAAAACTTTTTTATGGAGGTAATTTCAAGTATTCCCATTCTTATGCTGATGATTCTTTTTTTGTAAGATTTTGCTATAGAGTGTGTGCACTCCCTGGAGAGAGAAACAGAGACAAAGAGATGGAAAGTGAGAAATCACTCCCCAGGATGGAAGGCAATGCTGTGATCCCTTCTCTGTTCTCTTCCTTGTAATTTAGTTGCTTATCTACATGCACCTGACACAGATTTCAAGCTGTGGGGACCAGGACTCGAACTACAGTTGGCCAGTGCCTTAACCATCATGCCACCTGCTGGACCCGGATTCTGTCATTATCTAAAATTAGTTGAGAGGTCAGGTTGTGGCTCACCTACTCCAGCTTCTTCCATCTGTTAATAATTTGCTATTTACAAAGTAGTCACTGTGTACTTAGCACTGTTCTGGAAACTACGAGGTCAGAATTTGAAGGAGCAAATTGCTTTTCTCCAGGTGCCTGCATTGCCCGAAAATGGAGTTGTTAGGTCAGAACTCGAGCTGTCGGCATTTTTTCTCTCTGTTTAATGTAGTTTAATTGGAACTACCTTTCATCTCACACAAATCCAGTAGAATGAATGAATCTTTTCACGTTTGGTTATGGTAAAGATGTTTGCAAAGGGACCCAGTTGTGTGGCTGGGTACAGTAACAGAAATCAAGCAGCCTAGTACTAGGGTGATTTAGCACATAGAGTTCTTTGTAAGGATACATGGTTTAAATTAACCCCTTGTTCTACTTCTCTGTCTTCAGAATTGAAGGCTGAAAATAATGGCATAGACTATGTCCTTTGTAAATATAATATTTTCATTGGGTAAGCCAAGGAGATTGACTTTTTTTTCCCCCTAATGATTAAGTTTAAAATACTCGATTCTCTAATCCAATCCTTGTTCTATTAGAACGAATTTGGAATTTCAAGGTTACTTGCTCTAGGGCATTGCCAGAGTAATTGAGAATAATTATTTGAAGAGCACAGCAACATTAACAGAATCATCCCATTATGTTCTTAGAAAATAAATAACTAATTCTTTACTAAATTGTACACCTGGTAGCAGTAATAAGGGTCAAATGAATTTAAAACTTTTCACATTATTTACCAACATTTTCAGTGCAGGGCACCCAAAGCTGGTTCTCACTGTGCCAAGTATTAATTCAGGAGCTTTTAGTGGGTCCTTGGGAAAGTCATGACTCATTTTTACATGGAAAACCATAGAAAAATGTGTCATGACTTTCTTGATGAACTAATCATTTCTTATCTCATTTGATTCTCACAACCTTATGTTCTGTAAAAAAGGAAGCTAATGCAATGGAGAAGTAAGTGACCTGCCCAGGGTCACAAGCTGCTGAGTGATTGGACCAATATTAAACAAAAGTTGCACATAGATGGATTTTACCTTCTTAATCGCCCACTGAGAGCAGCATTACCATTAGTAGACAAGATTTCCCTTCACAAAAAGGAAGAAATCAGAGTTTCTGTGTATCTGTGAATTCTGCCACCCACTAAATAGCGGAGGATGCATGATCTTGGTAGAGACTAGTTAATCAAACAGATGTGGTTTCAATAATTATGAAATCTCTTCATTAAGCACTGGCAGTAAGTCATTACAATATCTTCTACAGCCTTTTGGCTATGATCAAGTGTAGAATATCTTCTCATTAGGATAATGGGGTTCAATAAAAGAACGTTCCATCATTCTCCATAAGGGAGCAGAGTGGAACTTTTTGTTAACTGCAATCATTTAGTGATTCATTTTATCTTTTTCAGATCTTGTTAATTCATTATTGTACAAGGTTAATTCTTCATGCATTTAGACTTTGATCTTGACAAAACGCATTGGTAATAAAAGTTAACTTTGTAAAAGAAATTAAAGGCAGTATAAATTAATGTTGGGAACGTAATGAATAGAAATAAGAAAAGTATTTTGTTTTCATTTGCCAACTCAGAGTACTATTAATTAAAATATGATTTATGTGTGAGCAGATGGCATGATGGTTAAGGTGCTGGACTCCCACATGGTGAGTTGCAGTTCACATCCCAGACCTGGTGGCTTCAAAGTCATCCTTGGCATGTGTGTTTGTATGCTAAAAGTCCCCCTAAAAATGGAGAGGGGATTGTGGCATGTCCATCTCTCCTAGGGAGTGATTTCTCAGTTTCCTCCTTTCTGTCTTCAGCAAGTACACATGCCCTATGGCAAAAACCCTAAATGATTTATATATTTTCAATGACACTATCCTGGGTATTTTTGACATTATTTTTTCCAATTTTTTTTATGGCAAATAAGATCAGGAAAAAAATAGACATACCTGAGTTATACATTTATTCAGCAATAATTTGTGACCTAAGATCACCTTAGTTTCACAGTTATCTTTATATTAGTTTAAAAATATTAATAATAATATTAATAATAGATTCATCAAAAACTTGGGAAAATATAGGAAAAAGCTTCACCTTTGAGTTTTTAATGCAGTTATAATAATGATTAATAACTAATTTTTTCAATATCTTTCTCTCAAAGGTTCTTAAAAAAATATTCCATGGAAATTCTTGTAAGAACTATAGATCTATAGGTCCCTATAGATTGTTTCTTAGCTTGGTAAATATAAGGAATTAATTGAATTCTGATGGAACTTTTTTTTAACCTCAAAAATGTGTTCAGTAATATCTAGTCAGTATGGACTATTAGTAAATGATCCAGCGGGTAAAATTATCTACTATAGGGCTTGATAAATACAATGTGTAAAGATATTAGTTCTCTTTATTCTCTCTTATTTTCTTCATTTTCCTGCCTGTCTTAATCAAGATATTACAATTCAGATTTATTGGGTGAAATTATAGAATCCCAGAGAATGAAGTATATTGTTCAAGTTCATATGGCTTTTAGATATCATTTCTGGGGATTCAAGCCCAATTTTATCCACCTAAAACCTTAGCCTTTCTCACTATATAATAAGACAGAAGAATGATATATTTTGTGTTAAATTGGAATGGGAACCTAGCACACACATGCGTGCAAACTCGCACGTGCATGTGCACACGCATGCACAGACTCAGTTTAACTTGATGTATTAGGCACCTGTCTGGGTCAGTATTTCCTCATGATAATTAGAGATTCTGACAAAGTGATTCCTTAAATTTTCTCCGAGTAGAAATGTGTGTAAATCTTTATTTCTAATTTGAAGTAGGTAGCTAAAACTGAAATTTAATCACGTCTGATTTCTCTCATTTGATATTCTCCATTAGTCATAAACTTATCCATGATTCTTGATTAAATCTACATTAAAGGAGAAATCTAGATGTCAACAGCAGAGTGAATGAAAAGTCAGTGAGTCTCATGTGAGTGAGAACATGAAATATTTATCTTTTTGTGACTAGTTTATTCTATTTAACACCATATCCTCCAGCTTCATCCAGGTTGTTGCAAATGACCAAATTACATTTTTTTAAATG
This sequence comes from Tupaia belangeri chinensis, assembly GCF_000334495.1. Lineage (NCBI taxonomy): Eukaryota > Metazoa > Chordata > Mammalia > Scandentia > Tupaiidae > Tupaia > Tupaia belangeri. Next base: position 2,461,326 of record NW_006159440.1, on the reverse strand, counting down.
TCTGAATCATACCCTATTGTGCATTTGAGGAGACTTCAAAAGTTTGTAGAGGAGGCTGGTGGTGACATGTTGTTAAAGGCACTGGACTCCCACATGAGTGACCACGGTTCAAGTCCCAGGCCTGGTGGCTCACTTTCTTTTTTTCTGTCTCTCTGTATTTCTCTATGGCAAAATTAAAAAAAAAAAAAGAATAAACATAAATAATTGTGTTTTAAAGAGTGTGGAAAACTGGAACTAATATACTGATTTATTGTAGTGCAAAATTTTTGAAATCTATGCATAGCTTTTTCATAATATTCCATTTATCACGGACTTTTTCCATAATATTCCATTTACCATGAACTTTTTGAAGACCCTGCATATAAATCACATTCTCGTTATCCATTAATCTATTAAGAGACATTTAGATTGATTCTATATCTTGTCTTTTGTGAATAATACTGCAGTAGACATGGAAATGCAGTTATCTCTTCAAAATACTGATTCAACTTCTTAGGGATATATACAGAGCAGTAGGATTACTGGTTCGAATTACAATTAGATTGGAGGAGTAAATTCAGGATGTTTGATGCACAACATGGTAACTACAGTTAATAACAATATATTGGGTTTTTTTTAGAGTTTTTAAATTTAACTTTATCCATTTATTTATTTTTAATTTGACTAGAGAGGGACACAGAGATAGAGAGGGAAAGTGAGAAAGCAAGCCGCCAGGTCCTAGACTCAAACCGCAGTAGGCCATGTGGGAATCCAGTGCCCTTAACCACCATGCCACCTGCTGGCCCCAATTTATTGTATTCTAAAAAAGCAGATAAAAGCCAGCAGATGGCATAACGATTACATTATTGGACTTACACATGGCCGATGCTGATTCCAACCAGATTCCGGTGGCTTGAAACTCAAACCTGGTGCGTGTGCCTACGTACTCAAGATCCTGGGAAGAGCATAGAGGAGAAGGGATTGTAGTGTGGCCACGCTCCTGTTGGTGGTGAGGCTATTTCTCACTTTCTCTTTCACTGTCTCCTACCCCTCCCCTTTCTTGCCAGTGCAGAGCGCATGCGTCCTAAGGCTAAACCTGTAATAAAAATAGTAATAATAATAATAATAAAATAATAGACAGTGGATTTAAGTGTTCTCACTAGAAGGAATGGTAACTTTGTGAGGTAATACACATTCATTGGTTAGATTTAACTGTTCCATAATATGTATATATTTCAAACATTATGTTTTACACAGTGAATACATAGTTTTATTTTTCAATTTAAAAATACTTAAAAAGTCAATGAGTCTTGGAACTGTCCAGTTGCATGATGATCATAGTGGCTAGATCCCACATGACTGACTATGTGGTTGACCTCCTGAACCTAGTGGCCTGAGAAACACACAGGGTGTTCATGTGTGCATGCTCAATCCCGAGAGGAGAATGAAGGAGGAGGAATTGCTGAGTGGCCATACCTTTGGGGTGGCAGGGTGCCTTCCCATCCCCTCCTGTGCCACCCTCTTCTCCATTTGGCTCTATAGCTCTATAGCAAAAATGATTAAGTAAAAGAAAAAAAAAGTCAGTGAGGCTCCTTGGATGTCTGTTCATAGCCAGAGGTTAGTTAATTCAGGGTTCACAGAGCCAGTCTTCTGTGTGTAAAAGCTGTGCAAAAACTCTCTGAAAATTCTCATCATGTGACTTTGTCTTGACCAGTGAGGTAAAATACGTATTAAAAATAGGTGAGAGCATTGCGGTAAAATATAAGATTGTTTCTTTTTGGGACCAGCAGGTGGCGTGGTGGTTAAGATGCTGGATACTCCCACATGGCTGACCACGGTTCAAGTCCCAGACCTGGTGGCTTGCTTTCTCACATTCTCTTTATCTCTCTGTGTCTCTCTCTGGTCAAATTAAAATAAATGAATGAATAAATAAAAATAAACAATTATTAAAAAAAGATTGTTTCTTTTTAAAATAAAGAAATGTTATAAAGATCTCTAATTACATCCATTTTATAAAAATTTCCAGTGAAAATACTGATACAATACATTCTTTTTTCAGTCCAGTAGTAATTTAAAATTTAAAAAAAATAGGTTAAGTGAAGGTTCCTTACCCATCACTTTTTCTATTATTCATGTTAAAAATGTCAGTGATCTCTTACATTATAAGTTGTAGATTTTGTGTAATTTTAAGAAAACCATAAGAATGAGCAATATCTGCACTCAGTTATATGTTTTTCATGATGTCCTATTTACATTGCATCTACAATTTACGCATCTATGTATAAAATCTTATGCATTAGAAGATACTGAACATACCAAGTCACTAAGAGAAGAAATATCACACAGAACTATTGGAATGATATGACATTCAACATTCTACACTGAATTGTATCCAGTTTAGTCAAAAATAGAGTACATAGACATCGTATTGAATTTTATTTCTTGTACATTACTAAAGCAATGTATATTCCTTAGAGGTATATAGGTAGAAATTGATTGTTTTGTAAATGCTACTGGGTTACAACATGTTGAAAACTCAAAACAGTTTCACCCATATTTGTTATCAAAGCTTTTCATATTTTAGAACATTTATTTAACAACTGTCTTGAATTTTTCTCAGCTATCAGTTTCCCGCCTGGTGTTATTCTTAAGAGTTATCTATAAACTCGAGAGGTCCTGCCAGGGGTGAGAAGGATGAAAGGTTAAATTCTATGTAGATTCAAATGTTTGCAATCTTACCTTATGAAACTCAGTCTACAAGAAAATACAAGATTAATAATTTATTTCTAGGTATATATGTGAGGAAAATAGCAGCTATGTCTACATTTATTGTCAATTCCTTTGTGGACACGTAGGTAAGTTCTTGGCAGGCAGACTTAGCCCAAGGCAAGTAGTGGTGGAATAATACTGACTTTCTTGCTTTTGACCAAGACATAAACTTTGTTCTTCCTAAAGTTACTGCCTCATATTTTAATGTACTCTTCTGTTTCTCCAAACCCAATAACTCATGAATGCTTCTATTCAGAGTATTAATACTCAGGAGCCAATAGCACCTTCAGCTGTTTTTCCTCTCAGAGACATTTTAATGTTAGTAGGTGTCAAATTCATATAGAAAAAGAGTGCAACTCAGACAAAAGGTAACATGTATAGGTAAGTCTATAGTAAACAATAATTTCAATTATTTTAATGAAATATTTAATTTTATTTATTATCATGATTATTATTATATTTTTTTGACCAGAGAGAGACAGACAGAGAGAGAGGAGAAGTGAGAAAGCAAGCTGCCAGGTCTAGGACTCGAATTATAATTAGCCATGTGGGAGTTCAGTGCCTTAACCATCTTGCTATCTGCTGGCCCCAACTGTACTTTTTTTAAAAAGGGGAAAATATTTTCTCCCTCCAAGAAGAAAACAGAACGTAAGTTAAATATGTTTTGTTTCATCTTTCATTGCAAATTTTGCAATTCTTAGATCTAGAACAAAAACACACATCAGCTGATTAAAATGGCTCACAACCAACACAAAGATAAACATATACTCAATGAGAAAGAAAATTAAATAACATAGGTTATTAGTTCTTTTCTTTTTTACTGATTCTAGTTAGCCACAATAGTAGTGCCAACCTGTCTGTCACCTTTCTGTGTGACAATTTTATTTCTACGCCATGAGTCAAATAGTATCTTCTGTAGTTCTTTTCAGAATTCTTGGGTAAAAATGTAACAGGTATAGGCAGTTATAGGAGTTGGGAGAGGCTATTCATTCTGTCCCTTCAGTTTGGGGTGGAAACAAATATATTTTATTGATTTATATCTAAGAAATGCAATTTTCAGAAAACCACACACTATATTCTCACAACCACTTTCCTTTTTTTCTCCTTTAAAATTTACTCTAGGCATCTCACTGTTAAGGATTAGTATTAATTAAAAAAAAATTGCTGCTGCTCACATTGCATTTGCTTTCAACCCAGAAGAAAACGTGCTTCAAATTTGCCAAGATCTTTGTACCTCCATTATATTTGGATTATATAACCAATTTATGGAAGAAGTAGAACCTAGAATACAATCTTTGGTAGTATTTGGGGTGGCATTTTTCTGTAACAAGATTGAACTGTGGGTTCCTAGGGTGTTTGCTAGTTGAAAATGTAATTGAAGTTTGTGTCTGTGAATCCACAAACATCTACCTTAAAGAGATAGGAATAAGAACGTATGCTTATTCATTCAACAAATATGTATCTAGCATCAATGTCAGAGACTTGGATGGCATAAAGTCCCAGAGGAGAATCAGACTTCATAGGGAACATTTGCAGTCCATGTGAAATTATATTCTAAACAGGGATAGATGCACTGAGAAGTGTATGTGTGAATATATATGCTCTTTTAAATCCAGAAAAATATTTCCATGTCGCCAGTTGTGCCACTGAAAAATAAATTGTTATTGGTGTACAGTGGCATTTGAAGATATTAGAAAACTCAAATCAAAACGGGAACATTGCTCCGTCATGAATAAATGATGTTCATACTTCTTTTGGCAAACTGCTGTGTCACCTCCAGGGTAACTTGTCAAGTGAATTTTCATATTATGTTTCAAATAACACTATCCAATAAGCAGAACTTAGAAAAATGTATAAACGTGCATATTCTTATATCCTGAACAATAAGAAATATGGAATGGCAAGTGGTGAACTAATAATAAACAAATAATTTAAATCTTTTTAGGTTAGCTTGTGACAGAGTCAGAAAGTGTATCAAGAAAATTTAACAGTGTGCATAATGAGTCTGTAAACTGATTTATTGAAACATTCAAAGAAGACAGTGCTATTTATGGGAGCCTCTGTCACAGATGCTCTTGCAGAAGAGACTCATGTCTTGTAGGGTCTCCAGTAACAATAGGCTGCCTTGCTTCAGTAACTGCTTTATGGGTCAGCCCCATAGCCTAGTGGTAAAGGGAGCTGACTCCTACATGGACACCTCGTTATTAGACTCCTCACCCATACCTAGAATGTATGTGTGGGTATGTCCAAAATCCTAATAGGATGGATAGATGGAAAAGAAGGGCTTGTGGCATGGTAACACCACCCCATCAGGGGTACTTCCTTCCTTCCTTCACTCTGTCTCCAGTGAGACATGAGACAAGAGTACATGTGCTCTCTGCCACAAAACAAGGTGAAACAAACCAGCTTTATTTAAGCCCTGATAGTGCATCTCCTACAACAGAATATACTTCATAAAGATTAAAAATTATGGTAAACATGGACAGAATGTGGTCAGCTAGCTGGAGGGATTGTCTCGGCTTCACTGGTTACCATGCACATTTTTGAGTTAAACATCAGTATGAAACTGTAGAATTCAAGTTAATTTTCTATCAAATAAAAATAGAAAAAAAGGAATGTTTTTATCTACTCCATTAATTTCCAACAAGAAATATTGGGTCATTGGAAAAGTCATGACACATTTTTGCATAGCAAAACATAGAAAAATACATCATGACTTTCCTGATGACCCAATAAAATATTTTCAACTACTTAACAAAAATCGTGTATTTTTACCTATCTAATAATGTGTCAATCAAGATGAATTCATGATAAGAAGTCTGAAAAATATCAAGCGGCTAACTCTAATTTATCAAGTTAGAGTAGTGAAATCAACTAAAATTTGTATATGACTTTAGTTTAAAAATCATTTTATTTCATATTTCATTCAACTATTCATTGGCATGGTAGTATATTTGGTAATATCGTCTCAGCAAACGAGTTGTTCTACTCGTAGCTACCCATACCACTTTCTTGTGACATCTCTCTATTAGAGCTCTTAATACTGTACAGTCAGTATCAATTCATGTTTATACCCCTTTCTGGATGCTCAAATTTCATCCACCAAGAAATATTTATTATCTCCCCTATTCAGCCATATCCCTGACTTAATCTGTGAACTTGGGCCTGCTATTGATGCTGATTAAAACTTTATTAACTTTGAGTTAATTATTATTTACCAAAGCTAAAGCTGAGGCTCAAAGAGATGTGCCCTTTCCCCCTTCAAATTTACTGAAATTATCTCAAAGTAAAGGATTATTTAAAAAGAAAAAAAAAAAAAACACAAAAACAGAACAAAAAATAAACAAACAAAAAAAGAAACCTCTGCTCATGTTTAACATGCTTCAAGTCCAGGAAAAACATATATTATTTTTTTTTAATTTTGCCAGAGGGTGTGTGTGCTGGCTAGAGAGAGTTAGAGACACACATATGCACAGAGAAAGTTGAGTAAAGCACTCCCCACTGGGCGTGGCCCCACCGCAGTCCCTCCCCCACTTCTCCCTTCTTCTGAGATTTTGGGCACACACAGGCCCAGCATGCCTTTCAGGCTTCTGGATCAAGAATTCTCACCATGGACTGTGTGTAATCTAGCCTCCCTGAGCACCAAGCCACAGGCTGGCCTAACACATTATTATTATACATAATTATGAAAGGTAGAGCCACATGTACTTCTAGGTCTCCTAAACTGAATCCCAAGCCATCCTAAGATTTCATCCTCCATCTTTCCCTGTTTGTAGCACCCTTGAAATTACAGGGTTAGAATGTAAGGAGTATTCTAATACTGAATACTGAAATGCTTTTAAATACTTGTTAAACATACACACACACACACATACACACACACACACACACATCTACACACACACACCTGCAGAACGTGAGTTTCAGAACTGCTTCCTAAATGTAGGTTAGAGGGCACTGCCTTGTGATTTCTAGTTCACCTAACCATTCTTTGGCTCAGCATTCTAGAATGTGATAGAATAAAGTAATAATAAACAAAATTCCTTTCAAGACAATGTAATAAAATTTCCTTTTTGCCAACATTTTGAGCCAGTAATTCAGATCCCTTTAAATGTCTATTTCTCATGAAAAGGAACAATAGTGATGATATGACCAGACAGCGAGCCACTTGTGTTATGAAGGTAGAAGTAAAGGGGTGACAGTGTCTTGGAAATCTGGATATGTTCAAATGAGCAGAGTTGGCAGCGTGTCCGAGGCTTTATTGACAAAGGAATGCAGTGTCATTATCTATTACTTTGATGATTCATCTGAATCACAGTGTTTCAAACCTGGGAAGAAGTACAGGAGCAAAATAATTTTCTTTCAATTTTTTGCGATAAATCCATACCAGAACTCAGAGGTCTACTTTGTAATGTTCTTTAAATAAGTATAATGTCTTTAAATAGACAAGAGATTACCTTCTTCATGGTAGGGGATAGGATAGCTTTAAACAAGTTTGTAGTCTTACGAATATCTAATCATGTTGTATAATCTAGGAATATCAGCTGAAAGAGGGACCCTGAGAAGCTGATGCCCATTGCTCCTTCTTTATAGATGGTGGTGAGGGGGGATGGCCATACCGCAGTCCCTTCTCCTCCATTCTCCTCTTGGGATTTTGGGCATGCATGAACATGCTCCTGGTATGAGTTTTAAGCAGCTGGCTCCGGGACTCAAACCATGGTCGACCACGTGGGAGTCCAGGGACATAACCGTTACACCATCTGCTGGCCCCAGACCCTGAATTTGGTAAATTCAACTTCATGGGTCAGTTTCTGTAAATATTAATATTTAGTTGTTAGGGAAACAATGGATTTGTTTCCATGAGACTATAGGCATCTCTCCCTTATAATGGTCTTGGATATACACATCTCATTTGCTTTTCATTTTTATGGCGCTGTTTCTTATTTCAAGCATAAAACTAACAACTCTCTGTGTCTCTTGGAAGCTGCATGAACTTTAGCAATACAAAATCCAAAGAAACAGGCTGTTTCCATTGCCCATTTATTTCTGATTACATTGTTTTCTCAAGATGTGTTTTCTTTTCCCATCTGGAATTCATTTTCTGGGAATCTCCTTCTCTAAGGAAGCTTAAACACTGAACAGTGTTTTGTTTGTTTGTTTGTTTTTAAGTATATCTTTGCTTGCACTTTTATTCTGTAAATTCTCTGTTCAGAAATATTTAATTGTTTCCAATTCCTTTCTAGATGAGATTGCAAATTCTAGCTTTCAAGGCTCAGCACACTACTTTTAATCTCTTTTTAGAACCACTTCCTAAGACCCACCTGACATAGTAATCAAATTTACGTTCTAACCTCTAATTAGTCTCATTTCTGTGCCTTTGCTTGTTCGTGGTTTCCCCTTTCTCCCAACTCATGGAAAGAGTAAGATCTCTTTTTTTAAAATTGATTTATTCGATGTGTGAGAGAATAGAGAGTGGGATAGAGACAAACACATAGCACCTCCCACAGCGTCTCTGTGCAGACATCCACTCCCAGCTTCAGCCAGCCTGGATACAGCCTGGTTGCTCCTGCCTCTGGATGTGAACCAACAACCCTCCCATGTGGTTCAGCCTTGCAGAGCATCACAGTGATCCACTGTCCAACCCCCAGCCCCTAAGGTCTCCTCTATCTGTGAACAGCTCCTGAAATCACATGCTTCCCTCATCATGCAGGCTGCATGAAGAACCACAGACTGGCTGAGATCCTCCCAGGCATGACTCTCATCAGTGTGGCAATCTGAGGTTCTCATCTCCTGGTCCCTAGTCCCTGTTTGCTTACCTACAGTTGGCTGCTGCTGCTGCTTCTGCTGCTGCTGCTGCTGCTTCTTCCTCTTCCTCTTCTTCTTCTTTTATTTTTTTTTTAAGTTTAATTATTTATTCATCTGAGAAAGAGAGGCCACCTCTGACAGGGTCTTCGCGCTGTGATCCACCTCTGATCTCAGCAGGCCCAGATCATGGGCACACCCTTGGTCCCAGAGTACTCGGAATCTGGGATACAGGCCCAAGGCCTTTCCCATGTAGACACAATTAGCTCTTCACCACCTCCTGGATTTTGTTGAGGCTTTTTTTCCTGACTGAAAATTTCTGGACTTGATTCTGTTTTATCCTTGCCTATTTAAGACTGGAGTGATGCTTCAGTCTGTCTGCTTCTCTCAAAAATCTCGTGCTGACGAGCACTATCCATTACACCTCCCAACTGGGAACGGACATACATGACCCACTCAATCTCCCTTTCCACCTTCAGTCCCATGGAAATGATTACATAACTACATTTAAGTATTTCTCATAGGTTGGTGTGGTTTGGGCTCTTTGTAGAGTCCTTTTGAAAAAATATTAGTTGTTAAGAATTTAAATGTTTTCAAAAATATATATCAAAGCAAGAAACTTTCTTTGGAAACTAATACATTTCTGGAAATCAATAGACCATACTTTTACCTTTAGATTAGCCTGAAATTCTCATGGTTTTTCTGTATTGGTGAAGTACAGTCAAGTGACCTGACTCAGAGGAAGGGTCATCAGTCACATAAAACATGTTTCTTTGTAAAGTAAGGGAGGTGTGTGTGTGTGAGTGTGTGTGTGTGTGTGAGAGAGAGAGAGAGAGAGAGAGAGAGAGAGAGAGAGATAGTGAGAAAGAGAGAGAAGTCCAGGCTGAAAATGAATAGACCTTAGGGCACAGCCATCTTTCTTTGCCAGTGTACCCCTTAAGAAAAAGATCCCAAGCTATCAGAGCACCGATTAATGGAGTTGCACCTGCTGGAGAAATCTTATTCAAAACAGAGCACCATAATGTGAGAGGCAGCTTAGCAATGTGATAAATACATATGAAAATAGACACTGGGTAGTTTCATCTATAGGTAGGCAGTAAGAATCTGAGGTCTTGGGGATATTTTACAGTGCTACAGTCTTCGATTTCTATTTTGCAACTAAAAAAACTGTATTGTATTGATCCATGAATTATAGAACCTGTTACTGATAATTTTTTTAAAATTGAAGAATTATTTGTGTATCTTATTCCATTTGTTATTGCTATTATTTTTTAAATTTTACCAAAGAGAGGCAGAGAGAGATTGAAAGGGAAAGTGAGAAAGCAAACCATCAGTTCTAGTACTCAAACCACAGTCAACTATGTGGGAGTTCAGTGCCTTAACCGCTATACTACTTGCCAGCCCCTATGACTGGGAATTTTAGTTATAAATATGAAATCATTTGTGTGTGAGATATAATCTTGGCATGTGCTCTCAAATGAGTCACATGCACTATTTTAATAAATTATGAATGCAAATAAATCCAATTCCATATTTTATAGTCTTTTCTCAGTGAATGACTCAATATCTTACTTATTACCCAATTAAGAAATCTCAGTAATTTCTACATTTCTCTATTTCCTCCCACATCTAGTTGCAAACCAAGTTCAGTCACCTTCCAAAATATCTTTTGCATCTTTTCCTTTTATAATTTTACTGCTGTAGGTTCACTCACTTCTATATCACCATTATCAATATTTTTTTTTCTTTTGCCAGAAGGTGTGTGGGCTCAACAGGGGAGAGAGAGAGAATCTCTCAGTGGGATGTGGTCATACTCCAACCTTTTTCCCTGCATTTCTCCATTCTGTCAGAATTTGGGGCATGCACACACATGAACTTCCAGACACATGGCCAGGATTCAGCCACAGTTGGCCATGTGGGATCCAGTACTCTATGTATTTAAGGGCTGCATTATGTAGCCAGCCCCAGGCCTGTGTCACTTCTAGTTTACACTGCTATATAGTCTTCTTGTTTCTAGAACGGACCTCCAACAGTATTTCATCCAGCAGCCAAAGTTTTCTTTCTTCTAAATATCTTCACACTTAGTGTCATTGGGCAGTTATTCTGAATACTATTTCTTTCTCACAGCTGATAAAGTCAACATACGTTAATTGAATAACATTTTGATACTGTAGAAAACAGAAAAATAAAGGTCAACAATTTTGCTTAACAACCACTATAGCATCCTGGTGAATATTTTGTTTTTTTACACATTTTTTCAGTTATTTTTCACCTATAAATTTACATTTTATGAAATTAGTATCATATTATATATAGTGTTTCCCATAACAACTTTTAAAAATTGGGACCAGCAGTTAGCATAATGGCTATGTCACTGGACTTCCATGTAGTCGACCCATGGTTCAAGTCCTGGACTCCGTGGCTTAAACTTACACCGGGCGCATGTGCGTGTGTGCCCAAGATCCCGAGAGGAGAAAGGAGGAGAAGGGATTGTGGCATGGCCATCTCCCCTGAGGGGTGATTTCTCCCTTTCTGTCTCTCTGTATCTCTCTGTCTTTCTGGCAAGTGCATGCGCCTTATAGCAAAAACCTCTCAAAAAAATTTAACACATAAATATTTGTCAATTAATTGAGCATTTAGCTACAGCTGTACTCCTATTGACTCTGGAGTGCTCCATTGTTCAAATTGCACCTGTTGAATGCATGATCTAATCTCAAGTGACTTCAGCCAGGAACACTGGAGGATGCTTATCTACAGCACTAAGTCAATTATTTAAAGATAAAAATGGGGTAAGTAGTCTGGAAATAGACTTGGTTGTCAGTAAGTACATTGTATCTTATTAGTAAATACTGTCTCTGATTAACCAGTTAATGAAGCTAGAAAGCAAAAAAAAAAGAAAAATGTGACATTTACCAGTGAACAACACATTGCAAACAGTGGAGTCCTATCCATAGGAAGATTGTCAATCAAAGCTTCAAGAGTACTCAAGTTCATTTAATCATATCGCAATTGACCTTGACAGTCTTCAAATTATTGGCCTTATTCAAAGTGCTAGGTAGCTCTGGCTTCTTATGAGAATGTAGAATGTGAGTTTTAAAGAAAAAAAAAAAAACTGTCACCATTGATTTAGAGATTAGAATTCTACCTGGTTTGTGGATATTGATTCTGGTTTTGAATACCTCTTCCTTCTTTACATAAAGTAATAGGAATTAAAATTTTAAAAATTTTCCAAATTACACAATGGATAATTTTTTTTATTACTTTGTGTTTTAGGATTTATTTCTGTAAAATTGGAAGATCAATTTAAAGTAGACAAAGACTTATTTAAAAAAAAAAGTCTCACAAATCTATTTCCTTTCTAGTATGTAACAGTTCAGTAGATCATTTGAAACTGATTCATCTGTTATACCATCTGTCAGAAATATGCTGCAGCTGTTAAATGTCCAGCAAAATTTGAACTACATCTCAAAGTAATTTGCCCTTGATACATGCAGACCAGACAATTTCTTATTTGATTTACAACCATAATTTTTGCAAACGTGACTGACTTACTTAGCTATGTTTTTTTAACATAGCTATTGAGCCAACAAAAAGGAAAATGAAAAAAAATGTATAAATTTTTAAAATATTGAATTCATACATGATCATTGTACATATTTATGTGGTAGACTGATTTTTTTTTTCAGTACATATGTACAACGTGTAATGATCACATCAGGGTAATGATCATAGATATCATTTTAAAAATGTATCATTTTGTGTTGAGATAATTGAAAATCCCTTTTTAGCTCTTTGGAAATGTAATTTATTCTTAATTCAACTTAGGGTACTGTGCTATAGAACACTAGAATGCATTTCTCTTACAATTTTGTATGTATTGACCCCAATTTTGTATGTATTGACCAACATCTTTCTATCTCCCCTTCCTGTTACCATTCTTAGCCTCTGGTATTCACCATTCTACTCTCCACTTCTATGACTGAACCTATTTTTCAAGATTATAATATAGAATTGAATTTATGTTTTGCCATAAGCTACTATACTGATTGTGTTCAATATTTTTCAAAACATATGAAGAATTCCTGCTCTGTGCTCTGTGCTCTGCCTGTTGGGAATACAAAGAGTTCCCTTCCTTCTAGGAGGGATCACTACATAGCAGGGAGTTCATCTTACAAACAAATATTGACCACAACAAATTTGCAATGATACAAATGAAAATGATATATTAGAAACACCTACATCTTACCTTCTTTCTTTTGCAGACTGAAAAGTGATGTAAAAGAACTAACTCAGAATAGTTAATAACTTCATCTCTCATAAAACTCATTTGCTGGAGCCAACATATTTTAAATGTTCTAGAGGAATATATTGATAATTTAGACAAGCACTTTTTATAATTCTACAGTTTCAAATTATAAGTCACTTTAGGTTGATAAACATGATAAAAATGATCTTTCTTTTGTGGGATATAGTGAAGGAGATCTATGCAAATATCATGGAATTAAGTCAACTTTCCTTTCGCAATGCAGACTTTAAAATGGAAATAACACACATGTCTGTTAAAAGCTAAACAGATGAAGTAATACATCTTAATTTTTAAAACTAGATGAAATAGTCCCTAATCATCTATTATTGCTCACTTTTAGATGGATTTATTGCTAATCATTATCAGTAATTCATTGATTCTCTAACTCTTTACAGAGTTCTTGAGGCCCAATGACTATGGGGTCAAGTCAGATAACCTGCTATAATCTCTTGGTATTTACTGTTAAGCCAACAAAAAATGCAATTAATAAATTTAAAAATAAATGAACAACATAATTTCAGATTGTGTGGTACTGCAAACAAAATAAGAGAGCAATTGAATAGCAAGTAAAGACTGGAAGTTATGAAGTGGGAAGTTGAGTTGGTTAATTTGGATGAACTGTTTGGGGGAGAAGTGGGTAGTATTTGAGTTGGAGACAGAATGCAAGGAGCCATTCCTTTTCAAGCTGGTGAAGAAAATTCTACCTGAAAATCAGAGAGGTTAAAAGACTCTTGAGTAAAAAGAAAAGAAAAAAGAAAAATAAAGGCCCTTGACTAAGAGTACACTTGATGTCTGAAAAAGAGAAAGGACAGTGAATCTAGAGCTCAGCAACTGTGAAGAGTGAAATAAAATGGCTTAGCAGATTGCCTCAGGGCCAGATCATCTGGGTCCTAATAGAGCTTGGATCTCATACTAAATGAGAAGGGAAGCTATTGGAAGGTTTTCAGGGCATGGCATAATCTGATTCTCATTTTTAAAAGACCTATCTGGCAACTGTGAAGAAACTAGATTGTAAGGTGATAAAGACTGAAGCCAGAAATAAGTGCAAAATTAATATTTATTGAAAGAATAAGTGGAATAAAATTGATGATCTTTGATGAGCATATTTAATGTAGGCATAGCAATTGAATGGCTGATTATGTAAGGGTTGCTCTAAGAACACCTATTTAAAACTATAAGCATCTCTTCCTTTTATTTAAAATATGTGGGTCTTGTTTGGCACAGAAGATACTGAAGTTGCTATAATATTAATATATATGATATCATCCCATGTAAATTCCCAGGATCAAAAGGGAAGTGTCCAGAACTACCTGATGACTTAAGTGGTACTGGGAGATCTGTGTAGCCCATAAACACAGTGCAGCTACGTGGAATTATATATGAAGTGACTCTAGAGATACGGTGAATTCAAAGTATAGACTTCGAAAGCATAGGCATTATAATCAGGTACAACTAACTAAGTTTTTGACCTGATGCTATTTAGCCTTGAACTCTTAAGCTTCCTCATCTATAAAATGGTAATAATACCTGCTCAAAAAGTTACTATCATAACTCAATGAAATAATTCATTCAGAATATTTAATATATTGCCTATCACATAAATACTCAATAAGCAATAGCTACCACTATTCATTGACTTACTGATTCTAGTTTAATGATCGCTACCATTTACACCATTCATTGTAGTCCAAATTGCAAGGGAAAAGGGAAAGTGGGAAGACTGCTTCCTTCAGGCTCATAATTACCATAAAGCTTGTGTTAGCACACTTCACTTTGTGTGTTCACTGAATGAAAGATAAACAAAATTCAATGGTAGGAACCCGAGAAGATTTAGTGAAAAAAAAAAAAAAAGAAGAGGAGGTAGATTTATTTATTTCTTTTACTTATTTTTTTTCACTTGGGAATTATTCAGTGCATGTCAAGAGTTGTATAATCAGTTGATCTGATTCCAGTTCTATTATCTTTAGCTTTTTCCTAAATTAAACTTGATGACAAAATAATTGTACTTCTCTTCATGGCTACTATCCCTGAAAAATTAATGTTAAGTTATTAAAAAGTGAACCTCAACTACATAAAGACAATTATTAACAAATATTACAATAAAATATCATATTTCATTCATTGTACTTTCCATATGCTATTTTAATTATGTTTTTCTTTTTAAAATTATGCCAGGGGACATATACACATGCATGAGAGGGGATGAAGGAGAGAGAGAAAGAGAGCGAGAAAGCACCCCCAATGGGCCTGATTGTGCTACCATTCTTTTTCTCTGATTTGCCATTCTTTCAGGATCCTGGGTAGGTGCATAGAGCCAAGTTCAAACTTCGACTGACCATGTGGGACCTGGCTTCCTCTGCACAGCACTTAACTGCTGTGCTATAGAACTCGCACCTACGTGCTCTTAAAGAAGCATGCTGTACTTGAACTCACTAAATTAATTAAATTTAAACAAAATTTGACTTCCCAGACCTAACATATTTTCCACAAAGAGAAGTAATTGGCATCTGGGATTCTACAGATGACATATGGGATGATCTAAGCTGCTTCTTATATTTGAATAAACTGCCAAAGTTAGCAAGATTCTGAGGTGAAGAAATCCAGTGTCTACTGAAGTAAAGTGTGTCAAGAAAGAGAGACAAAGCCCGAGCTTCTCAGTGCATCACGACAAAATACTCCCCCGCCCCACACCAGCTGTCTGAGTTTATGGGAATACCAATTTTGGGTAAGCCTCAGCTCTGAAGAGACCATTATGAAGTTATTCACTTTTTTTCTCTCTCCTGTCTTCTTTTCTGAAAGAGGAATCAGAAAAGCAAAGAATCATAATCTTGAGAGTAAAGTCTCTGAAATATAGAAGTGTCTTCTCTCGGTCAGAGGTTCAGAGCAATGCTACTAAAGTCTGAAAACCTTGAAGAGTCTGCATTAATCTCAATAATTATTCAAGAGGAGCCTGGGCCAGAACTTTACTTGCATTTTCATTCAAATCCTGAAACTATCCATTAAGACAGACAAGAAATAACTATTTGTCTAAGGGTTTTTCCTGCCACCTTCAAAGCAAGATAACCAAACATGTCATCTGTCTAGAAAGTCCGGCAAACAGTCCTAGGAGGATAATGATGTTAGTGAAGACAAAAACTGGCAAGTGTCAGAAATGTGGGTGAGCAGACAGCACAGGGCAATTCAGGAGCAGAGGTGAGAGGCCGTTCTGGAGCACTGAAACGGGCCCCAGACCTTGAAGTGATCATTGGAAAAAAAAGAATTGCTCACAGAGGAACTGCCACAATACTTGGGAGCTGGGGGGAGTTAGCACAGATGTTCACCTTGTAATTTAAGATAGTTTTGGGTATAAGGAGCAATGCCTATTGATTGGAAGCAGATAATGAGTTTATTGGGAGGTCTGACTGAAGCTTAATAATTTCTAATGATAGACAAAAGTAGTTATCAAAACCTCATGAGGCAGGGTAAACTGACTCAGAATTAAAGTAGCTTCAGCTTCAAAGTTAGGAATTTTAAACAAGCAGGCCTTTAGGGGACCATTGAATGAGGCCTTCTGTTGTGATTGTGCCTATCACAGTGGCTTGCTTTTTTAATATCTAAATGAGGGTGTTATTTCTAGAATTTCCTGTCCAGAGAGCACTATTTTGTTCTGAAGTCCTGTGCTATTCTTGTCTGTTTTCCTATATTAAACTATATAACCAAAGGCATAATATAAAACATGTTTCAAATGCTATAACTTTAGAAGATACTATTTTATGAAAATTTTCCAAATTTTGTTTTTAGAGATTTTTTTCTATAAGGCAGGTGCGCTCACCAGAGGGAGACAGAGAGACAGAAAGCAAGAAATCACCCCTCAGGGGGATGGCCATGCCACAATCCCTTTTACTCTATTCTCCTCTTGGGGTTTTGGGCATAAAGTAGCTTCAGCTTCAAAGTTAGGAATTTTAAACAAGCAGGCCTTTAGGGGACCATTGAATGAGGCCTTCTGTTGTGATTGTGCCTATCACAGTGGCTTGCTTTTTTAATATCTAAATGAGGGTGTTATTTCTAGAATTTCCTGTCCAGAGAGCACTATTTTGTTCTGAAGTCCTGTGCTATTCTTGTCTGTTTTCCTATATTAAACTATATAACCAAAGGCATAATATAAAACATGTTTCAAATGCTATAACTTTAGAAGATACTATTTTATGAAAATTTTCCAAATTTTGTTTTTAGAGATTTTTTTCTATAAGGCAGGTGCGCTCACCAGAGGGAGACAGAGAGACAGAAAGCAAGAAATCACCCCTCAGGGGGATGGCCATGCCACAATCCCTTTTACTCTATTCTCCTCTTGGGGTTTTGGGCATGCACACACATGTGCCCAGTGTGTTTTAAACCTCCAGGACTCAACCCATAGTCAACCATGTAGTACTCCCAGGCCTTAACCACTATGACACTTGATGGCTCCTCCAACTTTTTTTAAAATCAGAGATACATTTGAACACTGTACTTAAACATCACTCCAATGAGTTCAGACATCCTTTGACTTTCAAACTTATGCCCGTATCACTGGCCAATGGCCATTCTCTCAACCATGTTCTTTTAGGTAAAAGGCAGCAGTCAGTTCATCTCTGTGAATAGTTTCCTCTCTTCCAGCTTGAGAAAGGACAGAAATCTTACAGCTAGTCTGCCTTCCTGATTGACTGAAATTGTATGAAAATAAAACTCAAGGCCCATCTGCTTCTCTAGTTTTCATCCAAGATTCTTTAGAAGGGAAGTGACTGGAGACCAAATATTTGTTGTAGCTGTGTGTGGCTGCAGTTTTGGAAGACAGCCCTGGATGGGAGAAAACAATACTAAATTATTTTAAATGTTGGCTCTCTCTTTTTTCTTTATTATTGTATAAGAATTCTAACTTTCTCCAGGGATTTGCCTGATTTCCTAGTATTTAATGTCTGCAGAATACTGAGTTGCATGTTCTAGCACAATAAACATGCCAACTCTTTAGAATGCATAATGTGTAATAACCATTATTATGGTGGAAATATAAATGGATTGTTCATCATAATAGTCAGTATGGCAATATGTGCATGTGTGGAGTGCCGCTGCAACCATCTCTGGGAAATTTCACACCCATTGTAGCTACAAATGTTGCTTAAGTTGTTCCCTCTTTCTAGAATGTCTTTAACAACTTCTTTCTACTCACCAATAGTCTCTCATTTTTTTTAAGTCTAATTCATTCTTTTGATGTTACCTGACATTATGTGGTTTTTGCCCTGGTGCGAAAGCTGTCATAAGGGAGTACCTGAGTGAGCGTAACTGTGCTCCAGTAAGACTTCAGTTCTAGAACAAGCCCTGGTTTGTGTTGGCCTCTAGATCATACTTTGCTGACTCTTGTATTTGACATTCCTTGGAGTTTTGAGAGCTTGAGAGAAACTTAGCTAAATGTCTTCCTATTACATGTGAGCACCTCTAGGGAAGGGGTTAATGGATAGCTTCAGGGTCACACATTTATGATGGCTCCAGGTCTAACAAGTAACTCATCTGGAATTTTAGGTTACAGCTCTGCATTTTAGATTCATTCATTATGTTTACTATCAGATTATATTGTATTTAACATTGCAGTATACTGTTGGGTATTATTGTCTTGTTTCATGTTTAGTAATGTAAGTTAATCTATTATTGTCACTTATGGGACAATGAGCCATATACATATATATATATACATATACATATATGTGTGTGTGTATATATATATATATACATACATATATATATATTTGTGTGTATATATATACACACATATATATTTAAATTTATGTATATAAAAATATATATATATATATATTTAAATTTTGTCAGCAAATGTGTGTATATCCTAGAAAAAGACAGAGAGAGGGAGAGAGAGAGAGAGAAAGCACGCTCCTATGGGGCATGGTGACACAACAATCCTTTTTCTTTCAGTTCTCCTTCCTTTTGGGATTTTGGGCATGCATGCACAAGTACCCTGTGTGTTTTTAAAGCCACTGAGTCTGGGACTTGAATCATGTAGTTAACCATGAGGGATCCAGCTGCCTTAACCAATAGGCCATGGGCTAGCCCCATATATATAATTTTTAATTTTCATTGTATTGATTTTATTATGTCAGAGGGAATGTGCACTTGAGAGAAAGTATCCTTGGTGGAGTGTGGTCATACTCCAATCCTTTTCTCTCCGTTTGCCATCTTCCGGGCAAGCCCACATGTATACCTGGCCTGATTTTCAAGCTGCCGGGGCCAAGATCTGTACCAGGTTGGCCACGTAGGACACAGCACCCTCTGCACAGAGCCTACTGACCATGCTATCAGGTGAACCTCTATTTATTTTTTAAATTTCCCAATATGATTAGGAGAAAAAAGTCACAGTAAAATCTTAACATATTTGTGATTACTGTCCTGCAGAAAATGTAGTGAATATAAAATTTCTCTTGCTGAATTATATAGTTATAGATTACATTTCTATTTAAGAGAATTTGAGATTTGCAACACTTAAATTCTGGAAATAATTTGAGTCACCTTTTATAAATAACTTTATAAATAACTTATATATAAATTTTCATATGTACTTATCTTTTCTGATTACATTTTTATTCTAATTACTGATATTCTGAATTACATACTATAAATACTTAAATTTTTTAATTTAAAAATTATTTTCAATCAATTTTAAGAAATAGTAAAAAAATTTAAACTTGTCCCAGTAGCAGTGGTGCAAGGGGGAAAGGGCAACTGTGTGATGGCTGAGACCATGGGCAAGTCTGGTTTTGGTTCATGGCTTGACGTAAACAGGCCAAATTCAAAGTTGTGCACCGGTGGTCCTAGCTAATTGGGAGGCTGGGGTGGGTAAACAGAGACATGGTGAGACCCTGACAAAAAAATGCCTCTCTCTCTCACTCTTTCTTTATTTTTCCTCATACTCCCTCCTTCTCATTAAATATAAATAAATAAATATAAGATGATCAATTTTACAAAAGGTTAAATTTTTTTAAATGTAATAAAACTAAGCTTCCTTAGGTTTTATAAATGGTATATTTACATTCTAAATTTAAATTAACTAATGGATCATTTGATTAGTTTTCAAATTCATTGTCATTCATTATTATTGTATATAATCTAGCCCTAAGCTTCAAAAAGTTTATATAAAAGGCAAATTATGAAAAAAAAAAAACTATTTACAGATTTCTAATTATTTTTCCCCCAAAATAAAGTATTATTTTTATTTCATTGGGGAGATTTAGAGTAGAAAACCTTTCTCTCAGCATCATTCTGCCAACTTCTGATGTGGCTCACCTCTTCATTTCCTTCAGATGTTGTTACTCAAATGTTGCCTGAACAGCAAAGAGGCTGCAGTTGACAAGCAACGTAAAACGGCAGTTCCCGCCAGCTCCACCCTTTCCCCAGACTCCCTGCCCACTCTCCATGTTTCTGTTCCTCTACAGCGTTCTTCACCAGCTGATCCTCTGAGTTACCTCTGTGCTGTCAGTATGTATCTTCCCATTAAAACTGTTGCCTCTCCCAGGGAGGGCATTGTTAGTTTCATTTTCCACTGTATTTCCACTGCTGTGCACAGCACAGGTGCTATGCTGTATTTGAATGAATGAAATAAAAATAATTGAATATTAACACATTCTTAATATAATGGGAACAGTAAAAGTAACACTCCAGTTAAATGAAGAATTTATGTAAAAAATTATTAAAAATTTAGGATCAAAAGAATTAGGAAATAGAAAAGTCAAGGCTAAATGTTCATGTTCACATGCAGCTACATGGGAAAGTGAATTTTAACAGACAATACCTTTAGCTTTGTGAACTGACACTTTTTGGACACATTTTCTGATCATCTTTTATTCTTTTATGTTAAACTTTCTAGGAACTATATTCCTGCACATATGCCATATTTCTCAGAGACATTTGCAGTATGACTAAGAAAAATAAGAAATCGAACAGTATTTTATTAGAATGGGCTTGTTCCCTTTAATTTCAGGTGTGTACCTACTTAAGTGATGAAATAATGAATCAACTCATTTTTCCATTATCTTGGGGATTTAACTCCACTTAAGTTAATTTTCCAGGAAACTAATTTATTTCTTCTATTGCTAAAGATTTTTTTTTATTTATAAAAATCAGAGTTAGAAACCACTCTAGGGGACTTCAAATAGGAGGGGACTTCAAACAGTTTGTCAAGACTTAGAGCAGCATTAGAAAGAGGTGCAGTAGTAACTCTGTGAGGCTGACCCACATGAGACATTTTGGGTCCATGTCCAGAGAGGGTACTGAATACACTGGGTATGCATGTGTTCAAGATCTGGGCTTGACTGAGGCTGGGGCTGGATCACAGTGTGAAAGACCTATTAGGGGTGCCCACCTCTCTGTCTCTTCCTCTCTTCCCCTCTGGCTGTCTCACTAATGGAAGAAATTATGTTTAAAATTTAATAAAAAATGAAATTAAAATACCACTTAATTTTGTTGTAAAAGAATGAAATCTATAAATAGTTTTTTTAATAGTGTATTTTCCATGAACCTCTTGAACACCCCAGTATATAGTGCAACTCCTTGTCTTATTGAACAGAGTTCTGAGCACATGAATACATTTGTTGGCAATTTAAGATCACCTCTTTAAAAATTAAGTGTTGTGCCATGTTGTAATTTGAGATTGTACTTCTGGGGTCTTTGAGTCTGTCAGGTTGTTAGTTCTTTTTTTTTTTTTTAATTTGTTCTACAAATGCTTTTGGAGTACATGCCAAAGTGCCAGGCACTGTTAATTCAGATTACCATCGGAGTAGCCATTACGCAAACTCTCAAAAATCTTATTCCCGTACAGATTATGGAGTGGGAGACAAAGTGAACCAAACAATTACATGAGTACACGTATGTCAGGTGGTGCTGGGAAGGAAAATAAAGCAGGAGGTGAATAAAGAGAATGCTGGCAGAGGAATGCTTCTTAGCCAGGTGTCTATAATGGTGAAAGGTGACATTGAGCAGAGACCTGGGAGTGGGGAACCGTGAGCCTCCTAGCATTTGAAATAATAATTGTGAAGGCCAACAGTAGGAGCAGACTTGCTGTTGAAGGAAGTGGAAGTGGGTTCTGGGCTGGACAGTAGTGGACAAGGATGTGAGGTGGCCACCATAGCCTACTGGAGGTCTATAAGCTTGTTTCCAGGTCATCCAGAGCAGAAGCAGTGGTCACGTTAAGTGCCCCAGAAACATTTCCAGTTACATTTTGAAGTGTCTGTCTGGCTGCAGTGTGCAAGACTGGAAGGAGCAAGGGGCAGGGGAAGCTGGAAGATTCTACAGCCTTTACAACAGTGAGCACTGAGGGCTGCTTGGACTAGGTCTGTAGCTATGGAAGAGGTGGTTGGAGTTGGGATATCCAGGATCAGAAGATAGCTTTGATGTAATCTCCCAGAGAAGGAGGGAGACTGGGAGAAGAGATGCAAGCATTGAGTCCCGGGCACTTCAGTATCAGGGGCATTTAGATATTAGGATAAATGAAAAAGACTTATCAAAGGATCAGAGGGCAAGCAACTAGTGAGGGGTAAGGAACATAAACTGAATGGTGGTATAAAAGCCAAATGAAGAAAGTGTTTGAAACAGAATTGAAGGATTGCCTGGTTCCAATGATAGGACCTGATTAAGTTTTCCTATGGTAGTAGTTTTCAAATCCGTGATTATTCTGTGCTCCCCATTAGCGATGCCTGTCTCCTGTCTTCTTTGTTTTACTGTGACAAGAGCACTTAGCACGGGAGTGACCCTCTTACAGGCTTGAAAGGGAGCAGTGTGGTGTCGCTGTCCACAGGCACAGTGGTGAGATCAGACCTCCACCGTGCTAGCAGTTACCATTTCTTAGTCTTCTACCTTTGGTAGGATTCTCCTCAACTTCATTCCTCCAACCTCAATGTTTCTAATCCTTTATCCTGTCATATAAATACCTGAAAATTTCCAGAAGATGCCAGATACCGAGGCTTGTTATGTAAACAACCTCAGTTTTACTTAATGATCTTCACAGGGCAGGTCTGAGTTGAGGTCCTTCAGAATAGAGCCCTTTGTTACAGTTATGTTCAAAAATCTGAATGTTGTTGAAACTTATTTTAATTAGCGTAATAGAGCCTGAATTCCAGTCATGTGCTAAACGTTGTTCTAAAGATTATAAAATTTGCACTGTGCTCAATAATTATTTTAACACACACATACAACTCATTATTTAAAGATCTTCATAGAAACTCTCTGTGTTTTTGTTTTAGAAAAATGTGATGAACCACTCGTGTCTGGACTCCCCCACATGGCCTTTAGCAGCTCTTCATCCATGTCTGGTAGCTATGCACCCGGCTATGCCAAGATAAACAAGCGAGGAGGTAAGGCAAAGTTTTTAAGGTAAATTTTGATTTGTTAGTCAATATGTTAAATAAGGGTATGTTCTATGTTGACCATATTTTAACCTGTATATTATATGTTGTGTGTATGACTATATTTTATGTATATTATCACATAGCAGATACAGGTACCAATAATTATCATTGCCACTTCTGTTATAAATTAAATACCATGAACCTCACATGTAGTCACTATTGGGAATCAGATAGCAAGATTTAGACTAAAGGTGAGATCTGGCACATCAACTAAGAGAAAGTTTGGAATTGCCTATGGTAATAAATTCAAACGATCTAAAGATCTGAACTAAGGAAATCCTTGCTCATCTGAAACTGTCTAGTAAGAAGTGAGAAAGAATTGACTTGGAATGAGTGAACAGTGTATGAAAAAGAGTACTTTGTATTTACTGCTTTTTAAAATTGATATATACACATACTTTCTATTGAAAATGAAGGATGAAAAAAAGTCCTGTTGCAATTTTCCTCTAGTGCCCAGAAATTCTTTGTTATTAAAATTGACTGAAGGGACCAGCAGATGGTATAGTGGTTAAGGTGCTGGGATCCCAAATAGCTGACTGCAGTTTGAGTCCCAGACCTGGCAACTTGAAATTCACACAGAACATGTGTGCATGTGTGCCCAAAATCACGGTAGGAGGAGGGATTGTGAAGTGTTATTTCCCCGGGTGTGATTTCTTATTTCCCCTCTCACTGTATGTCTCTGACTCACTCCTCATTGGCGAGCATACATGCCCTATCTCCAAAACCTTAAAACAAACAAACAAACAAACAAAAAATAACAAAACAAACAAACAAAAAACCTGAGGGGAAAATAGTCAAACATTTGCAACTAAAACCTGAATTTTGAGCTTTTAAAGTCATAATACTCATTAGTAAATAGTAATTTCAAGGTTGACAGGAATTCACAGAGTAAAGGAACATCACTAGGAAAAGAAACATAAAACTCTTCAAAGGAATACTAATACAAATAACAATGAATGGCAATTTTAAAAAGAAAAAAACATAATATTTTGTTGGCTAAATATGAATCAACTGGCAACAACAATAATGTTTTATTAAGAAAAAGCCCAGAATGGTATTTGGCGGAACTTGGAGTAGGAGGGGGAAGAAGTGGTGAATTGTCGGTCAAAGGATAAAAGTTTTATTTGGACAACGTGAATAGGTTCTGGAGGCCCACTGTACAGTATGGCAACTATTGTTAGTAATAATGTATACTAGAAAATTGCTGAGGGAGTAGATCTTTAAGTAGTCTTACTTAAAAAAAATAGCTATGTAATCATCTAAATTGAGTCAGGCTGGCTTATCCTAAATATACACTTGGTTCACCATAGAAAAGTAAGCCCACTATATAAGGTGATAAATATGTTAATTATCATAATTAGTCATTTATCATGAATTAGTCAGTGTTTACATATATCAAAACATCATTTGTATACTATAAGTATATAATTTTTTTATTCATCAGTTATACTATAATAAAGCTAAGGAAAATAGGAAATATTAAATCATAAAACAATCTTACACTACAACCAATTAACGTAATAAAAAAATAAAAGTGAACGAACATGGGAGGAAGAAGGAAGGAAAGAACAAAGGAAGGGGGGGGGAACCATAAAGTTACTAAAAAGTACAGAGCCCACCTGCAGGGATGCAGCAGGACTGTAGCATTCTGCAATGCTGGCAGCCAAATGGAAGGTCAGGGTTTGGTTCCTGGGTCAGCTTGTTCACACTGGGCACATGTGCATATGCCTGTGACATGGGTTGACTGGAAAGACTGCAGAAAACATTGCTTCTTGAGACTGTTGAGGGTATTTTTCTCTCTTTCTCTCTCAAGTAATAAGTAAACATAAAAAAAGAGAAAAGAAAAAAACTCAGTAAAAGCTACAACAATGTACATAGAATAATATATACAGAGATTTACAGAAGTATGAAGAGGCTTTAGTAAATAAAAAGCTTTGGTGAAAGACAAAGATATACAAAGATAGAAGGCTATAAATAGCAAAACTACAGTTTGGATTTAATAGTGGTATCAATTAGGTCATCTTTTCATAACCCAATATTCATCAGGCTGGGTATGACAGAGTTGGTGAGTTACTGTAAGCTATAAATTTTTTTTGCTGAAAACCGTTAAAAGACTGGAAATTTTAATTTATTCATTTTCTGTAAAAAGTCACTGGAAACAGCAAAAGAAACTTGAACATAGACAGAAAAACATGAAACAGGGAACTGTCATATGCAAAGAATAATAATGATACAGACCTGCCCAGTACTATGAAATCTGGAACAAAATATGAAAGAGAAAAGAGAGCACATACCCCGAGATGCCAAGAGGATGCCATATGTGGATACTGAAGAACCTACAGCAACCTTAAGAGAGGAAGCAGATCCAGGGTATTGAGGTGAATGTGGTGGTGTCAAGGGTCCAGCACTTCTGGGAAACAAATGATGCAATCCAGGGACAGTGAGGCGAATGAAGAGTAACGACAAAGACACCATGGGCATGTCGCTGGTACAGAGCGATGAATCCATTTCAATGTAAGAGCATCACTAAACAATCTAGGAACTAGAGTTAGTGATCAGTATGCAAATTCTATAAACAAACATAAGCAGATAATCATATCAAATTATGGGACTTAAATGGATGTGTGCTTTTCTTTCTATAACCTTTTAGAATAAGAGACTACTTCATGCTGAAACTTTATGTACAAATTTACTTTGCCCTTTTTTTTAGGAATTAAATTCTTTTCTGAAGCAGTCATTATTTTGTTGTTCTCATTCAATTCTAGTAAAATTAAATTAATTCATTTTATTTTCAAAGAGTGCAAGATTCCACTTTAAATTATTTAGAAATACTTATCTCTTTATCCTCTCATACATGTAAAATAACTATCTGACTTGAACTTCTAAAATGTTGGGCCAGCAGGTGGCATGGTGGTTGGGGTGCCGAATCACACATGACTGACTGTCTCTTCATTTAACAAACCTGGTGGCTTGAGAAACATGATGGGCACTTGTATGTGCATGCCCAAAATCCAGAGGAAAGGATGGAGGAGAAGGGTGAAAAACTTCTAAAGTGTTAACATCAAAATCCAGAGGAAAGGATGGAGGAGAAGGGCGAAAAACTTCTAAAAAGTTAACACTTTTTTTAAAACCTGAATGGTGGATTTAGAGAATGTTTTTAAATTTTTATAATTATTTATTTTGTAGTTTACAGGATACACATCTATGTCTACACAGATGATGGATGGATAGATGGGTGGATGGATAGATGGATAGATAAATGGAATGTGCTTCCAAAAAAGTTATTTCAAAAGCAAAAATGTGTAAGACAAAAGTTATGATGTCTTAGCTGTTTGACTTGCAGTTTATCTCTCTCTCTTTGGGACTACTGATAAAATTCTTTGTCATGAAGCATCATACTGGGAGAGAAAGCATTGTCTGTCCATAGCTAAAAGCTCATACTTTGGGCCATTTTATCAACATTTGTCACATGGGAAGCTTTGGGTACTTACTTTTTGGCTCCCACAGACCACCTTGCTTCTCAGAGGTATGATGTGTGTAATTACATATTACTGTTTCTCCCCACCCATCCCATACTCCTAAGTGTTTTGGACTGTGAGTCAGCTATCTCTCTCCACTCTTCAGGCTGCTTATTCTGTCTCTGAGTGTTCAAACAAGATGCTCATGTGTAGGACTAGCTTTAAGTCTAGTTGATCACCTCATTGTGGGTCACAGGAGCCAGCATCAGAGGGGAAGGTTATATCCTCACCAAGAAGAATTCAAGGGAAATTTACATAGTTATTTTAATGAACAAAGAATTTTATTGCTCCATAAAGTTCATATGCAAATATTCTTGAGATAGGAGCCATATAGGCTGAAATTCATACTAAGATATATGAGAGAACATCAAAATATTCATATAAAAGTGGAATTAAAGTAAGAGATTATTTTGATACAAAAATTTAAACTAATACATAGTTTTTTCATACTATATATCTTCCATGAACTTTCTGAAGGGTCCTCATAACTGGGTAATAACCTGCATTGATAGAAAATAGATTTCCTTTTTTTAAGAGAGAATTTTGCTATAGGGTATGTGTGCTCAGCAGAGAGACAGAAAGCAAGAAATCATCTCACCAGTGGGGATAGTCACACCACAATTCCTCCCTTCTCTCGAGATTTTGGGCATGAACACACACGCACCTGGCACCACCAGGTATGGAACTCGACTACATGAGAATGCAGTGATATAACCATTATGCCATCTGCTGGTCCCTAGAAATCGATTTTTTAAATTATAGCACATTTACTATTCAAATACAGAAAAGAACAAATTCATTTGAGCTTCATGTTGATAAACATTGGTTTTAAGTTTTACAATTTACTTAAATGATATTCTTCAAATACGTTTTAGAGAGAAAGAATTTATAAATACGTAGAAAAGTAGAATTTAAATGCAGATATACATTCAGATGACAGATTGTCTTACATTTATTAAATTGAGTTTAATTTCTGAGCCCCCACAATCCAAATCCATCTGCTATAACCTTGATATCAGGAACCTGTAACTGACAAAACTGAGGGAAAATATGATGTTTAAGTATAGAAAATTCATGTGTAATGTTATATTTTTTGGAGTCTACTGATTTTAGATTTTTTGTTGTCGTTGCTGTTGTTGGTTGGTTTTGTTCTATTTTTATAGTAATATCTGTGCTCTAGTAAATCTTGGCATTCTTAACTCATCTAGGGTCTCCCCAACTTAACGTCATTCTGAGTCAACAGCAGTTTGAAGTGTTACTCTTCCCTATGTTAGTACAGATATTAAACCTTAGAGAGTTTTGTATGAGGCACCCATTGCCTTATATTCACATAGCATTTTGCAGATTACAAACTCTTTCCTTTGTGTTCTACATGTCCCTAGATGTTCATAACAATCTTGATAGAGTGATAAGTCAAAGACCCAAACCAATTCTCCTGTCAAATTTTCAGAATTTTACTTCATGTGGTTCGTTCGTTTGTTTCTTTTCTTTTCTTTTGGATAGAAATCATCCTCTTTCTGCTAACAGAGTGGCAGCAGTGACCTCAAGGTCTTCTCCCTCCACTAGCTCCAGATATCTTGAGAGATCGCTTGGTCTCCACTGATGCCATCAGAATCTCTCTGTTTCATCTGTTCTGTGATGTAGACTAGAGAAACCATGATAGGCCTCATGTAATCAAAGCAAAAAGAAAGAAAACTGCTGTTGAAGCAGTGGACCCACACAGAAGAGGAGGGATGAAGTTGTTGGCCTCATTCCCAGTCTCCTGCAGGGCCCGTTCCCGTGTGCTACGCCCTTGGCCGCATGCTTGCCGCAGTCTCTGGCATGCACTTCTCTAGTTCTGAACTCACCCCCTTTTGACTGAATTATTGTAATTTGAGTAAGTTTTTCTTCCCACTTACAAAAATAGTCCTGATTAAAACAAAAACAAAGCAGATTTTGTGGGGCCAGCCTTGTAGAGTAGCTATTAAGCCCTGTGCAGAGGAAGCTGGATTGCACATGGTCATCTTGGTTTGAGTCTAAACCCAGCAGTTTGAAATGCTAAGCACATCCACCTAAAATCCTGGGGGGTTGAAAAAACAGGAAAAACAGATTGTGGCAAGACCAGGGACCCCCTTTGGGATTCTCTCTCTTGTGTGTGCACATGTGCCCTCTTGCAAAACAAAACCAAGCAAAATAATTGTTATTGTCCCCATTTATTGTAAATAATAAATACAGAAACTCAAAAATACATGAACAGAGTATTACACTTTAGATTCTGAAGTGTCATAGCAAGGACAGGGACTGGGATGTGAAGTCATTCCTTCTGCTCAAACCCAACTTACCTCATATCTGCTGGTGCTGGAGGGAGTGATTTGAGTGCTGTATTTGAATGGACCCACAGATAGACCCTAAGGTGCAAACTCTAAATGAAGCTACTGGTTTAAATCAAGTTCAATTTATGCTTATATAGCTTGAGAAACCCCATCATGAAATCTCAGCATTTTATGACTGGTTAATATTGAATAATTTTATTTCTTTTTACCTTCCTGCCATTCACTTAGTAGATCCTTCAATGCATGTTGCTCCCTCAGAAATGCTTTCTTTCAGGTTTTCTTCCAAATAATTCTCCCACTTGAAGAAGCTATCATCTTTTCTAGCAAACCAGAGAGCAGAGAGTTGTGGTGTTGTTTTCAAGTAATTTATCCTCTATTTTCTTCAGTAGGAAGAACAGATTGCATTTGTAGGCCACATAATTAATGATTACTTATGGGAGGAATATGTGTATAACAGACATCTGGAAAGACTGCTGGAATAGATCTCTTGATGTCCATACTTGTGTATAAAAGAGAGCTACTGTCTTTACCTTTCTTCCAAAGATGCCACTGAAGTTAATAATTGCCACCAGGCCTTGCTGCTATTTGCTCCAATCATTTTTTACTTCCCGTTGGCCAAGAGGGAACTTGAGTAATTAGCACGTTGCCAACCTTTTCTCTAGGTCACACTTTCATGTATGTGCATGTTGGGCTGCATCTTGCCACCTCCTAAATTGCTCAGCAAACAGTCATACCCACTCTGCCCTTGAGAGAGTTATGGCACAAGTCCTGGAAAACAAAGACTTTCCCCTTCATTCCACGCTCAATTCCTGTCCCTTAGTTACATTTATAAGACTCCACCTTTTCCTCTACTTTCTATTCTTTCCCTTTTCAGCTTCAAATATTCAAAAGATCCATCACAACTAATTAAACCTAGAACTGCAGCTGATGAACTATAAACAGGGAAAGGAAGCACAATGCTTCCATAGGACATCGTCCCTCTTCATGGCAGAAATGTCACCTGCTAGTGCTCTTCTACTGTCTCAAGTTCTGGGTCCCATGCGTAGCCGACTCTTGGCAGCCAGAATCTGCAAGATTATGCGGTATTCTTAGCCTTTATTAGGTAGTTCTTCTCTTCCTATATAGCATTAAATTACTAAATAGACTATAATTCCTAATTGGTAAGCATCTGTCCTGGTTTAGCAGCTTTTGTTCCCCTGTTTTCCCTCCTTCCCTTCTCTAGCCTCTTGCACTTAGAATTTTTCCTAGTCTGCTCCTTTTCCCATTCGCTGATAAGTCATTATTATTTAAGAATGATTTCATTGTTGAGGTGTTACCTCTTTCAGGAGCACTTGGCTTTTGAGAACAAATCCTTGGGACCAGAAACATCCAAAGGACTAATTTTCTAATGTAGCATTTCAGGATATTTGACATTCCTATTCTGTCTGTCTCTACTTCATCTTCAAATTACCTTTGTGAAAACACCTGCTGGTTTTGCCTGCTCTGAGGCAGTGTTGACAGTGGAGAGAGAATGGCTTGTATTCACGCATAACCAGGTTCCGAACTGAATCGACCAAGGATGAGTACGGTATTAGTCAATTATTTAAACTTTCTGCATCTCAGTTTCCTGATTTCTATGGTTACTATATAATTTATCATCCAAACCAGGAACTTTTGACAGTGAAAGAGAGTGCAATTAATAATTTACACCAGGATAAGCCTGGAGATATGGTCCCCCTACTTATATTTTAAAATGGAATCAATTATATAATTTAGTAGAGCTGTTGTGCATGTTAAAGAAAATAATCTATGCAAGGTGTGTTGCATTTAAATATTAGTCTCTTTCCCATCAGTCACTCCTAACTCCTAAAGACAATGCACAAGATAGCAGAATTTTAAAGCAAGGATTGAAAGACATGCACTTGTCACTATAAAGGCAATGTCTACCTAAAAAAGTTATTTCTCTAGTTAGTGTGTTTGCCAATGTGTATGTGTTTTTCTCTATCATCTTCTAAGATAAAATATGACCATAAAATTGAAAGATTAATAAAAATAACATTTTAAGTAATTTTAATGGTGTTTTTACATAATTGAACTATGATGCAAATTAAATGTTTTTCAGACCTTCTCATACCAAAGCTCTTTCACTCAAATAAAAGATATTAGGTCAGTGATTTTTAAATATTATTTTGTTCATATGATCATGACATCCTTTGATTTAGACATTTTAGAATCTGTAGGTCTTATAGACATCAATATTTACTTATTAAATTTATAATTCTAAAAACAAAGTAAAAATATTGGGAACAGCCCGTGGCGTAATGGCTGTCACTGGACTCCCACATAGTCGACCACGTTTCAAGTCTCAACCCAGTGGCTTGAAACTCATGCTAGGTGTGTGTGTATATGTACCCAAGATCCCAAAAGGAGAATGGAGGAGAAAGGATAGTGGTGTGGCCATCCCCCTGGGGGGATGATTTCTTGCTTTCTGTCTCTCTGTCTCTCTCCATCTGATGAGTGCACATGCCCTATAGCAAAAATATCTCTCTCTAAAAAGAAAAAAAAAAGGTAAAAACATTGTTCTGGAGATTAGAGAGAATAAAAGGTATTGCCTTTTTTTTCTCCTCATCCCTGTAAATTTTGACTTTTTAAAAAAAGTGACATTTTAGGTAATTTCTTATAGAAGACTCACAGTCTTCATATTCACCTTTCCAGTTGAAAGAGAACTACCATATAACAGATATTGTAAATTTTACTTTTTTACTTTAATTCTCAAATATAAATAAAAATTCAGAAATATGCCAGCCACATGTGCATATACCCAAGAGCCTAAAGGAAATGAGAGATGGAGGAGAGGGTATTGCAGCATGACTCTTCCCCATGGGAATTGTTTTTTTCTCTTCCTCTTCCTCCATCTCCCTGTCTCTGGAAAGTGCAAACCTTCACACATGTTCAGAGCTTTAAAACATTTCTGTGCACGTATTTGACTCTCAGAATATTTTCTGAGTGAATAAACAAATACATTGAATATTATTTATCGCATGTCTTATTCTACCAGTTTTATACTTCAAATGCTCTTTGCTTCTGTGTAGCAATGATTTGTTCAATCAAGAGTGAGTATTCACTAATATCTTTCTCATTCCAAAAAATTATATCGCAAGTTGTTTAATCACTATTGTAGCCAATTGAGTTCAGACTATAATTGAGAATGCATAACAATAGCAAACACAATTATCATTATTTATAAATAGAAAAAACTAAATCTCATTTTTTTAGAATGAATAGAATATTCAGAACAATGAGAAAGTGCCCCCCTGATATCAATGTTCTCTCAGTGCTTTCAATATTGTAGAACAGGGACTATCAGGATAATGATGCTGAATTTATAAAGCATGCCCCTCTTATGTCAGGATATTTTTTTCATACACATGGCCTTCAATTTGAGTATGCTTTTGGGTCCCAAAACACATTGTATCAATCCTTATCCCTGGTCTGGCCCGTAAGGAATACTTTCTGTACCTCAGTTACAGCAGCGTAGGCTACCAGAAGAAATGAAGGCCAGGAATTGTTGGGGAAGCTCACATTAGCTGGTCAGAGGATGGCACTAAACAGGA
Source organism: Tupaia belangeri chinensis (assembly GCF_000334495.1). Lineage (NCBI taxonomy): Eukaryota > Metazoa > Chordata > Mammalia > Scandentia > Tupaiidae > Tupaia > Tupaia belangeri. The sequence goes on along the minus strand of NW_006159440.1, from coordinate 2,428,626 downwards.
CCCATTCATTAGATAAGGTTCGAGCACCAATAACTGCACATGTGGCCCAACCTTTGTGGCACAGTCAGTAGCATACAGGACTGTGGAGCTGGAAGCCACATGCTGACTGTGGTTCAGGTCCCCATCCTGGTAGGCCTGAAAATATTCTGAATATGTGTGTGCTTGTCTAGGATCTTGGCAGACTGGAAGAAAAGAGGTAGTACTGAGCCATGTGGAAAGTGCTTCTCTCTGTCATGTGTATATACACTCTATCATGAATAATAATTTAAAAAAAAAGTAAAAACTGTGCATGTGAAAAATAAATCTCAGACCCTAAAATTTTAATTCCTTTTACCAAATGAGTGACTCCATTCTTCAATATCTACTCTCCTATGATTAGAGAAAGATCCATGCTTTTGGAACTATTTGCTCCTTTATTTTATTTATCAAGAGGAAAAAAAAATCATACTAAATTATTTCCAAGAGAATTGAGAGGATTTAATCGAATAATGGCTGTATTAACAACCTGACTAGGTCATACTTGTTAGAATGAATAGATCCTTGTCTTAATACTCTTAGTAAATTAATGACTTTTTCACACATTTTTCTATTATAAGAATTTTTTAAAAAATATATAATTGCTTTCTCTTTTATAATCATGCTTTCCAAAACTAATTCTAAAAATATTGTCACTAATAACTATTCAAGGCAGTCCAGCCTTGAATTTGTTCGCTGCCTTTTCAATACTCAGAAAATGAGCAATCAACAGTGTTTATTCATCCTGGTGCTTAAAACTTAGATATATGTTTGACGAGAATACTGCTAACCATAAACCGTGACATTTAAGACAGCCTACTTTTATTGTAGTTGTCTCTTTAACATTAAAATGTAAACACAAAATGTAGAAAGCTTTATTCCCCAGGTTTTTACCCAAAGGTCACCATTCTTTTACATCCCTTAACCATTTTTATTTTCTTCACAATGTAAAGAATTCACGTTGTATGATTCTATTTTGCTTTGCTTTTATTCACAGCAGTGTCTGGAATTTACTTCCTTATCTGTTTTCTTTAAAATTGATGGGCAGTGTCATTTATTTGGGGTGGAAGATCCTTCTCTGAATGTTGTCTCTGAATCCCACCTTACCAGACATATGCAGTCAGAAAGACGGTTCTACTCGTGGGTGAATTATTTTGTATTAGTTTTGTGCCTTAGCGCAAGTATGGACAATAACATTACATAATTGAGTATGTTTTGTTATTTCCTTTCATCAGTTCCCGATATATATGTGTGTTCACTCTGATGTGTATATATATATATATACACACACTGATACACACACACACATATACACATACACACATGTGCATCTATTTGAATGGATGATTAATTGGGTTTGATATATTACTTTAGTTTTTGTCTTCAGCCCTTGGCTTAGAACACAAGATCAGCATCAGCCTTATGGGACCTACTATTAAGGTGACGAAAAGTACTGTTGACTGCCCTACTCTTCCTCCCTCAGTATTGTAGAAAGTAAAACTTAAATCCACATTCATCTGCTGTCTATCTGCTACCATGGTATTAAGAGAACCATAAGTAATTGCTAGAGACTTTTCTTTTTACACTTGATAAGGCCATGCATTCCCACTGGGCCAAACTGGCTTCTCAGGAGGATAGTAATTAAACTTAGTCTATCAGGAGGGAGACATAGATGAACCAGAAACAATGACCTTTCCTTTATTGTGGAAGTACTGGCGGTCCCGAACAAGTCCAAGAAAACACTTTGATAAAACAGATGTCACCCCTGCCCCTACTCATGTATACTCCCAATGCTTCCATGCACCATATACCCAGGCTATATTAAATTAGAAGAAGTTGCCACTGGTCTCTAGGTTTTTTCCTCTTTTGCTAGAAGGCAGGTTCACTCACTGGAAAGACAGAGAGAGACCATACCCAACAGGGTTTGGTCATACAACAATCTCTTCTCTATTTCTCATCCTGTCAGGATTTGGGGCACCCTACACTGCACATCACCCTACATGGTTTTCAATCTACTGGGGACAACATTCAAACCATGGTCAGCTCTGTGGATCTGGCCCCTTTACTACTAGGCTATAGGGCTGGCCCTGTCTCCAGATTTTTTCTTAGATAAACCATCATTATATACAATGCCAACATATTGAAGCTTCTCTGTCCTTCAGTAGTGAATTCAGCAATCACCTTCCAAAAATCATCACTGATGGCCAGATGAGGTATCTTCACCTGGTTGTTTCAAAGTATTCCATGGTTTTGTTTCTCTCAGAACTTATTATAAAGTATCATATAATAGGTTTATTTGTCTGACCCAATGCAATAGGGAGCGTGTCAGCAGAAGACAAGTCCTCTGATTCATGTATCCCTGACATCAAGGATGACGCCAGGAACAGAGATGGCACAGACCTGAAATAAACACTTGCATGTACAGGTGCTCTCATGTGATCTTTACAAGAACCCTAGAAAGAAATCGAGAAGTCACAAAACTCAATGTTATGAATAGAAAACTGAGATTCAAGAAAGTTTAGATTCTCGCCTGAGGTTGTAGCAAACAGAAACCAGATTTAAGCATTTGAAACGAAGTCATCTGACATCAAAATCACTCTATTCTGTTCTCCACATGGCTCCCTGCCTATGCGAAGCTTTTTCTTTACAAAAAGAATGGATAATATATTTGAGTTGGTTATAGGGCATAGCTAAAATTTTCCCACTGGTGTTTTAGAAAGCCAAAAGATGTATTCGTCTTTTAATTCTGAAAAGCATATACTGACTTGACTTTCGTGCAAAATGTCATTGTGATTTCTTTGTATGATTTTTTATTTTTTGGAGAGATTTTCACTGTAGGGTGCGTGCGCTCGCCAGACAGACAGAGACATAGAGACAGTAAGCGAGAAATCACCCCCCAGGGGGGGATGGTCATGCCGCAATCCCTTCTCCTCCATTCTCTTCTCGGGATCCTGGGCACGCACGCACACGCGCCCGGCGTGAGTTTTAAGTCACCGGGTCCGGGACACGAACCACGGTCGACTACGTGGGAGTCCAGCGACATAGCCATTACACTAACTGCTGGTTCCCTCTTTGTATGATTTTTATCCTTGTCATAAACAGTCACAAATTTAAAAATACTATTTTGCATATTTACATATAATAGTGAATTTTTTTGCTTTTATTTATTTTTTACACTAAAGGCCTTGCTGAAATCTAGAGTCCTTCAGTCTTAATTCTAAATTCATATGATGTAAAATGATAAGCAAAGAAGACACAACTGCACTTGAAATATTATATACGTAAGAACAGCAAAGATTGGGACAGAACAATGAGACCAGAATTTTGTCTCCAAGAACAGAATTGAAATAAGAAGAAAATCTACTTAGGTGCAGCACCAATATGGTAGAATCTGAAAGAAGTGACATTTTTGTAAAGTCACTGACACTCTTAATATTCAAAACACACATGGAGAAAAAGCAGTAAGTCAGTGCAAAATAAAAGGAAATGAATAACAGGAATAAAACTCAACCACGAAATAGGAAGTGTCTGAGATCTGCTAGATATGCCATAAACGGGATGTATGTTTGGTGCAAGACGGGAATAATCTGGCATGAATAACAGCAACACCGCACTGCGTGATCGTTACCCGTCACTGAATGCCTTCTTCCATTCCAAATAATGGAGTCGGCATTCTGGCATTTTACCTTCCATTTTGTTATTGTTTAGCAGAATGCCTCTACTTTCTGAGAAACTGTAGAGACTCCCAAGGGAAATGATTGTCTTTATTTATTTTTCTCTAGACTTCTTTATATCAGATATTGGATAAAATAAAGAACAATTGACCACTTTTTTTAAAGTTGTTTATTTATTTTGAGGGGGAGAGTGAGAGACAGGTGCCTCTGACAGGGTCTTGCCAAGCTGTGATCCTTCCCCAGCCTCCTAGTCAGTCAGGTTCGTAGGTGTGTGTAGGTATCCCCAGCATGTTTGGGTCAACCTGGGATCGGAACCTCGGCCTCTCATGTGGCTCCAGTGCACCCTGTGGCATGCTGCCACCTGAATCACTATAGCTGGGACTGGCCAGTAAAATGTAAGACTTACTCATTGATCATAGAAAACAGTTTTTTAATAAAAAATTTAGAGAAATTCAAATGCATTTGGTTTTTCAATTAAACGTGTATTTTATTTTCTACAGTAAAAAAGAGAAATATCAAACTAAATATATGTATTTTGAATGACAAGCAGTGTTTATTGGTTTGATACCCAAAGGAATAGCACTGACTGGCATCAGGCATGAGGACAAGAGAGGCTGTGTCACTTGTAACCAGCCTAAGCTCCTCCCCAGGTCTGAGTTTCAGGCTCAAACAGCAGCCAAACTGACTGGGGAGGAAACACTCAAGCAGCCCATTTTAGGGATGTTCCCTAGATATGTCCAAATGAGCCAGTTCTGGCAAAAATACTGTCTCATCTTTGCAATCTGTTAGTGATTTATTTATTTATTTTTCCTTTATTTATTTATTTATTTTTTTGGAGAGGTTTTTGCTATAGGGCACATGCGCTCACGAGACAGACAGAGACAGAAAGCAGAAATCACCCCCCAGGGGGGATGGCCACCCTGCAATCCCTTCTCCTCCATTCTCCTTTTGGGATCTTGGGCACGCACACACACACACCTGGCGTGAGTTTTAAACCACCGGGTCCGGGATGGGAACCGTGGTCGACTACATGGGAGTCCAGTGACAAAAACAGTTTTTTAATAAAAAATTTAGAGAAATTCAAATGCATTTGGTTTTTCAATTAAACGTGTATTTTATTTTCTACAGTAAAAAAGAGAAATATCAAACTAAATATATGTATTTGAATGACAAGCAGTGTTTATTGGTTTGATACCCAAAGGAATAGCACTGACTGGCATCAGGCATGAGGACAAGAGAGGCTGTGTCACTTGTAACCAGCCTAAGCTCCTCCCCAGGTCTGAGTTTCAGGCTCAAACAGCAGCCAAACTGACTGGGGAGGAAACACTCAAGCAGCCCATTTTAGGGATGTTCCCTAGATATGTCCAAATGAGCCAGTTCTGGCAAAAATACTGTCTCATCTTTGCAATCTGTTAGTGATTTATTTATTTATTTTTCCTTTATTTATTTATTTATTTTTTTGGAGAGGTTTTTGCTATAGGGCACATGCGCTCACGAGACAGACAGAGACAGAAAGCAGAAATCACCCCCCAGGGGGGATGGCCACCCTGCAATCCCTTCTCCTCCATTCTCCTTTTGGGATCTTGGGCACGCACACACACACACCTGGCGTGAGTTTTAAGCCACCGGGTCCGGGATGGGAACCGTGGTCGACTACATGGGAGTCCAGTGACATAGCCATTACGCTAACTGCTGGTCCCTCTGTTAGTGATTTCTATCCATGAGTCTAGAGATAGGTTCAGGGGCCTCAGTCTTTAGTCTGCATTTTGTGGTTTCTTTTGAGGAGGATGAGCAGAGAGACCCAGAGATGCCAGCCAGGACTCCTTGCTCCCTACTAGCAGTCCTTTCCTGAGTGAGAGGACCCAGAGCAGTGAAGGCAGCTGTCAAGGGACGAGGCAGAGAGAATGCTGGTGTTTTGTTTTTGTTTCATATTAGTTTATTGTAAGCTCTTTGAAATTTTTCTTCCTACTGATATGACATACATTTGAAAATAGTTCTCTTTGGCAATTGATCAATAATATGGCAAGGATTCACCAAGGAATGAAAAAACAGATGAGATGTTTTGTTAACAGCCTGAAACATGTTAATCAGCATCTGGAATGCCAACAATTTAAATTCAAATAGATTTCTCACTGAGACTAAAATCTAAAACCCTAAGATTCCATTTTTTGTTTATTAGATTAATCTAGATTTAAGTTTCCCTTGTTCTCAACTCATGGGAGTCTTTCTCTACCATTTTTTTCTCTTTGTTTGGCTGGCTTAGCTGGAATAGAAAAAGGTGAGATTGATTCCTTCAGAAGCACCAAAGTGTTATCAGTGCTACTTCATACTCAACAGTGGGAATAACAGAAGGCAGAAATGGGGAAATAAAAATCCTTTGCTGAATGAGAATTCCACATCTCACTGCAGTATGGAATAGTACAGTTATTCATATTTCAGGCACCTCAATTAGACATTCATTATTCATAAACACTTATATAACTGAGTTATTCAGGCTGGGAGAGAACATTAGCAATCTTTCTTTTTCTTTATTACTGAAACATCTTGTGTCTAAAAGTAGGAACAACAACTAAAAAAAGTTAAAAAACCTTGCCTGCCTCATGAAAATTGAAACTTTACATTACATTCAAGGTGAACTAGACTGACGTAGGGCATTTGTCTGTGTCTTATCAAAGAAGCCAATGTCAACAGATGCACAGGGCCAGTTTTCTGAGTGGCAACATGCACTGCGTCGCTCCCTTTTGCATGGTTGTCTCAAACAATTCTAAGTCAAGACACTGCATGGTTGTCTCAAATAGTTCTAACGTCAAGACCTGGAAAGGCCTAGTAGAAAAGACTGTCCAAGTAGGACTTGAAATGTTGCTCAGATTAGAGGGAGAGAAAGCCTAGTCATTCAATAAACGTACATGGAGCCGAGTATGTACCACCGCTAAAATCTCTTTTGCATGTACAATTAGAATATCTGAAGAGCTGACAAGGGAACTTTGTAGAAACTCTGAAATAAGGTCATCATTATGAGAGAGGCATTTGCCTGTAGCACCTTGGTGCCCCAAACTTGAGGAAGGTTCATGTGGCATGTAACTATTAATGAGAAGGGGATAGGTACTTGTCTTACTTGATGAAGAGAATTATTAATTTTGGGAGGGGGCATAAATCATTTAGCAAGTATGTATTTACTGTCTACTTTGTGCCCAGCACACATTATAGTCCATGTTAGCATTGTCCAATAAAATATACGGTAAGCTATAGATACATATAATTTCAAATTATTCAATACCTTATAAAAGAGATAAAAATAAGCAAAATACATTTTAGTTTTTTTTAACCTAATATATAAAAATATTGTTCGGCGCATGTTTGTGCGCGCCCAAGATCCTGAGAGGAGAGTGGGAGAGAAGGGATCACAGCCAGCATGGCCATCCCCCTCTGAGGCGGGGGGGTGATTTCTCACTTTCTGTCTCTGGCGAGCGCACATGATCTATAACAAAAACTTCACCAAAAAAAAAAAAGGGACCAGCAGTTGGCATAATATATCAACATATTGTCATTTCAATATGTAGCCAATATAGAAAGTATCAATTTAATGTTTAGCATTTCTCATACTAAATTTCAAAAATTTGGTGTGTTTTTTTTCTTTCTTTTTTTTTTTTTTTGAGGTTTTTGCTATAGGGTGTGTGCTCTTGCCAGACAGACAGAGACAGAGAGCTAGAAAGCGAGAAATCACCCCCTAGAGGGGATGGTCACACTGCAGTCCCTTCTCCTCCATTCTCCTCTCGGGATCTTGGGCACGCACGCACACACGCCCAGTCTGAGTTTAAGCCACCGGGTCCAGGACTTGAACTGTGGTCAACTATGTGGGAGTCCAGCGACATAGCCATTATGCTAACTGCTGGTCCCAAAATTTGGTGTGTATTTTATATGGATAGCACATCTCCATTTAGAAGCTAAATTTCCATCAAAAACATATAAAATATATGTTTCAGAATATTTATAGATAGAAAAAGAGACTCTAGACTCCCATAGAAAAATTGCTCCCCAAATACTTAAAATACTCTCCAATAACTGAATTTATTATTTGTTTTAAAAGAAATAAAATATTGGGTTATCAGAAAAGTCATGATGTATTTTTTGTTTTTTTCTTCTATGCAAAAATGCATCACGACTTTTCAGACAACCTAATAGTTTAAAGTATTTACACTAAATCAAGAACTAGGCAGCAGATGGCATAATGATTACATCACTGGATTTCTACATGGCTGACTGCAGTTTGAGTCCAGACCCAGTGGCTTCAAACTCAGGCCAGGCATGCGTGCATGGGTACCCAAGATCCCAGGAGGAGACTGGAGGAGAAGGGATTGCAGCATGGCCATCCCCCCGGGGGTGTGATTTCTGTCTTTCTGCCTCTCTGTCTCTCCAAAGAGCTCATGTGCAAAAATCTCTCACAAAGAAAGAAAGAAAGAACTTAATTCCTCAGCTTCCAGACATGTGGTGGTGTCTCTAGCCACATGCAGAGTGCTCAGTGGCTGCTGGAATTGGTCAGCCTATGTCCATGTGAGTGGTGATTCTGGGAATTTACAGTGCTTAAGCGCAAGTCTAGCATCAGTCTTTAATGGAGAATGAGAATTCCATTATAGCCAGATGGTGCCAAAATAGCTGCTGGTGTTGGGGAGAAGGAGCTATGATTCTTCATTTTGTGTAGCTGAAGGCAACTCTTCTGATGGGATCAGCATGACTCATAGTGCTAGACTGGATAGACTTTTCCTGAGCTTCCCCTTAGCAGTAGAAACTGGGATCGAATACTTTGGCAGAGCATAAACCCTATGTAGAGGTGATTTTACATTCACATATCTGGGCATTATGTGTAACTTCTTGTTTTGTACCACAGTAAAAAGGTCTGTCCCAATCATTGCATATGCATAATTTCTATTAAATTTACAGGGATTGATGATTAAAAGGTGACAGGAGGACATTATTTAATGATTACAGGAGAATGCATTCTTTCGCAAGGATAATGTACCTCATTAAAAATAAAAATCTTTCAATTATTTCTCTACTGAAAAGCATCAGCGTTATAAATAACATGACCCTTGAGGACATCAGTTGTGATTTAATGTCCCAAAACTGGACCTTAAAGAATCAATAGTGAGAGAGTAGAAGATTTTGGAGAGGTAGAAACTGATAGAAAAATAATTTTTCTAAATGTCAGTTATATGTATTGGAGCCAGGAATAAAACTGAGGTCTACCCAACTTGATATTTTTCCACAGTGAGATGCTATCTACAATATGGAATGCCATGATAATCCATAGGTACCATGATGTATTATATCAATTATTCATCCAGGAAAAAATAAAGTACATCAAAGAAGCAAAAATCTATTCCAAATATCATTTCCACATGCATAAAACAAAAAGGGATTTGATCTTTGAAAATACTTATTTGACAAATTTAATGGTGTGCTTTTTTAAAACTGTATCAATTATGTAATGTCTTATATATTCATCAGGCTCTTCTCTAAAATGCAGCAACTCTGAACATGACCTCCAGCCTTATATGCTATATGCAGAGTAGTCAGAGAAAGTAGAAAGCAAGGACATTCATTGCCTTTGAGGAGTTTTCAGTGAAAATTTTAAAGAAAAAATGCTAATCACTGGCACAATGTAAGTATATGAATATAACTTTTAGATTTCCCTAAAATCTAAATGTTGATTATAAAACATACATTCTCATGATAAAGTACATTATCTTATATCAGTAACTTATTGAGGAATTAAAATATAATTAATAAATATTGAAAAATGATGTACAATTATACCGATGATTTTTCGTGACAATTTTAAATAGTTTTATTTAAGACATTGCATTTCTACTTACAATACAGTGCTTATAAAAATTTTTCCCTGTGCACATGTTCCATGTTCAAGTATTGAGAATGCCTAGTAATTTATTAAAGCAGCTGAACTTTTTTTTTTTTGGAGAGATTTTCACTGTAGGGCGCATGCGCTCGCCAGACAGACAGAGAGAGACATAGAGACAGAAAGCGAGAAATCACCCCCCAGGGGGGATGGTCACGCCGCAATCCCTTCTCCTCCATTCTCCTCTCGGGATCGTGGGCACGCACGCACACGCGCCTGGCGTGAGTTTTAAGCCACCGGGTCTGGGACACGAACCGCGGTCGACTACGTGGGAGTCCAGCGACATAGCCATTACGCTAACTGCTGGTTCCCAAAGCAGCTGAACTTTAAAACTGCTACAGAATTCACTACAAATTGGGGTCCTTCAATGTTTTACTGCATGGAACAATGCTATGTAATCTACACTTCAGTTGACTTTAATCCACTTCTTCAGTGGTGGGTCCTGAAGAAGCACCACTGGATAGAGGAACATCCTCACGGAAAGCCCCCCAAGCAAACCCCCGGGCATTCCCCCTGGCATGACTCTTGCACTGTGGTATAGCTTGTTGATGATGGGGTAACAGACTTTCTCCAGCTCCTTCTGCTGATGCTCGAACTCTTCTCTGTAGTTTGGTTCTTATCAAGCCAGTTGATGTTTTCATTACATTTGTCAAAAAATCTTCTCTTTATCCTCACCGTTGATCTTGCCTTGAAGTTTCTCATCTTCCACCATTGCTTTGATGTTGAATGCATAAGATTCTAGTGAATTCTTGGAAGACACCTCATCCCTCTGCTTCTCATCTTCAGTCTTGTACTTCTCAGCCTCCTGGGAATGTCCATGCGCTCCATGTCCTCTTGCTCAAATGACCCTTATCATTAGTGATAGTAATCTTGTTCTCTTTTCTTGTACTCTTATCCACAGCAGAGACGTTCAGGAAGCATTGGCATTGATACCAAAAATGACTTCAATCTGAGGAACACCACAGGGTGCAGGGTGTTTGCCTGTGAGTTAAACTGGACCAGTAGGTTGTTATCCTTGGTCACGCTCCATGGTCATGGCACGTTCCCCCTTCATAAACCTGAATGAGCACACCAGGCTGGTTGTTGGAGTAGGTGCTGAAGGTCTGTGTCTGCTCGCTCAGAATGGTGGGATTACATTCATTGAGGATAGTCATGACGCCACCAGCAGTTTCAGTGCCAAGAGAAAGAGGAGTGACATTCAAGAGCAGCAAATCCTGAACCTCTTTAGATTTGTCTCCTGATAAGATACTGATGATGTTTTAAAAATGTCAGTTTTGGGGCCAGCAGGTGGTATAGTAGTTGGGGTGCTATATACCATGTGACCAGCTGTGCAGTTCAAAGTCTGGACTCTGGAGCTTGGAAAACATGCTGGGTGCATGTAAGTATGTGCCCAAAATCCTGAGAGGAGAATGGAAGAGAAGGGATTGCAGAGTGGCCATATCCCCTGGGGAGTAATTTCTCACTTTCCTTTTCTCTGTCTCTGTCTCTCTCCTGAGAGCACATGTGTCCTAAGGCAAAAAAAATTTTTTAAAAATAAAATAAAATAACCAAGAACTCCATTCCATGCATTAGTGCATTAACAGTTTGCTGACACTGTGCTATTCTATGGCTCTTTTTTTGGTTCTGACTTAGTGTTTTCCACAACTCAGCATTCAGGCACAAAACATTAAAAATACAATATGTCTCAATGCTAAAATGAGGATTCACGTGAAAATGAGTGTTCCTAGGGAAAACTAACGAGAGAGTGAGAAGCAGAATGGCAAAGTAAAATCAGTGTGCAGTCTACAGAGGAATTCCAGAGGATGTAATCTTGACTCACATCTCACTGGGACGCTCTGAAGACACATTTCAGAGCTCCCATCAATGGGAAGGTAGAGTATTTCCACTCCTGCATTCTTCAGTCATTGGTTAATTTACCCGATTTCCCAACTCTGCCTGTGTTCAGGCAAGGTGGGTTCTGGAAGCCTGAGGTCTGAAGACAAAAAGATCATTCTGCTGGCTGTTACTTGATGAAGCTAGTTTGTCTATGCTATATCTCCAGCACTTTTGATGATAGGAAGATATTCTGTCTCTCTCTGTCTTTTGGGTGAGCAAACGTGTCCTATAGCAAAAACCTCTCAAAAAAAAAAAAAAAAAAAGAATAGGTGTTATGTTACTCCTAAATTGTAGGGAGGGAGATGTTGCTCAAGAGGCATGCAGGAAATTCAAAGGTGCTGATAATATTGTAGCTCTTAAATTGGTCATATATTTTATTTTGTTACTCAAAAATCATTAAAATCTACAAAGAAAAACTAATCTAGCCAAAGAAAGTGAGAGAGAATGAGTTGAGGGTTCTCTTTGGTTTACTCATTTATTATAGGCAGTCAGTGAATGTTTGAATACTGAGTAGGAGCAAGGCATTACTGCTATTGTTGGGGTATGAAGATGAATAAGAACTAGTTTCTGACAGAGTTCTGTAATTTAAAAAGCAATGAAACAGGCAGTTTAGAGGGTATTCCAGGACTTGACAAGTTAGAAAAACAGCTTGGGCACTTATAATCTGAATGACCTTAAAAGAGTTAGTTAATTTCACTTAGCCTCATCAGAAAAATGGAGATGGGAATGCTGACGACTTCATTCATTTGTGAGGAGTTAGTACATATAACATGCTTTTAGCAGAGCTCAGAAGCAAGTGCTCATTAAACAATTATTTTTTTGACTCTATGTGAGTTTAATTGAAGTGAAAAAGGGTGGTTCCGTTTAGTTTTTGAGAAAAGACTTAATTGGGTCAGCCCTGCAACTTAGTAGTCAAGGGAACTGGATCCCATGTGACTGACAAATTCTTCACTTGGTTAATTTGGAAAATATGCCAGGGGCATGTGCAGGCATGCCCATGGTCCTAACGTAATAAGGAAAAGGAGAAGTGATTGTGGTATGACCACAACCTTTTATGGGTGCTTTCTAACTCTCCCTCTTCTCTCTGTCTCTCCCTGGTGAATGCATGCAACCTCTGGCAATTATAAGAAAATAGAAAAAAAAATTGGAATTATTGATGAACACAAGATGAAAAAGGACACTTTGGCAGAAAAATTATCATGTGCAAAAACATGGGATTCTAAAAGAACAAAAGATATTCAAGAATGTTTGGAAAGACATGAGGTTGTCTCAAAATTTTGGATTTTTGTCCTGGAGTTATTTGTGATGCACATGGCATTTTAAACATGGAAATAACATTAATCAAATTATGTAGGCTATAACTAGTATGTCTGCAGATGTTGAACTGAATTAGGATGAAGTGTTGACAGAAGACCACTTACCAGTTATTTCAATTGAGAAATATTGATGGATTTATACAAAGCAATGAATGAGGAAAGAAGGCAGATTGTGAATTAATGTGTCTGCAAATTTAACTATAAACGGGACCAGCAGATGCCATAGTGGTTATATCACTGAATCCGTACATGACTTACTGTAGTTTGAGTCCTGGACTTGGTGGCTTGAAACACATGGTAAGTGCGCATGTGTGCGTGTGTGTATGTGTGTGTGTGCACATGCATGCATGCCCAGGAGGAGAGGGAGGAGAAGGGATTGTGGCATAGCCATCCCCCTGGGGAGTGACTTCCCACTTTCCATCTCACTTTTTCTCTCTCTCTCTCTCTCTGGCAAGTGCATGCACGTAAGACAGAAACCTCTAAGAAAAAAAAATAATTAACTGATTGGCTTGGGAACCAGCAGTTAGCAGAATGGCTATGTCGCTGGACTCCCACGTAGTCGACCGTGGTTCGTGTCCCGGACCCGGTGGCTTAAAACTCACGCCGAGCGCGTGTGCGTGCGTGCCCAAGATCCCGAGAGGAGAATGGAGAAGGGATTGCGGCGTGACCATCCCCCCTGGGGGGTGATTTCTTGCTTTCTGTCTCTATGTCTCTCTCTCTCTGTCTGGAGAGCGCACACGCCCTATAGCAAAAACCTCTCCAAAAAAAAAAAAACTGATTGGCTTCAGATATAGAAAGAAGAGTCTAACCTATACTGCAGAACAAGCTACAGTACATTCCAAATTCCAGCAATTCGTATGAAGGAAGATACTCTGAGTAGAAATGAATGGGTAGGCTGCAGCACTCAAAATGAACCTATATGTTTATTGCCATTAATCAGTTCCCTTTTATATAATTGTTATTAAAACAAACTCTCTAAAAATATTTTCAGGATATTTATGTGTGCATTTATTATGTGAATTATCACAACTGTAAATCTTTTTATTAATTTTGTCCTAACCATTGTTGCCATACAAAAGCAGTAATATGATAATTAAATTTATTTTGATTTCAGACAATGTCTGAAATAGAAACAATCTGACATAATAAATAATTCTATCAGGTGCAATTATGGTATGAAATATTTCTGGTTAAAGTCCAGTATAATTTATAAAATAAATGTGATTTATATTGTATGGACAGATACTATTGGTGCTGGTTTAGGATCATGAACAAAACAGATAGTTATTATCCTTATGGATATTCCTTTTAAAAAACAATTGATCATTTTTATTCTCATGGAAATTCCTTTCAAAAAGCAAAATCCTCTCACAAAGCAAAAATTTTCTAAAGTCTCAAGCTCAGCTGGTAGTTTCAGAAGGCCCACTAACCCATTCTAGACATTTTCTCATATTTGTTTGGCTGTAAAAATTCTTGTTAGATCTATTCTTCTATGTTGCTTTAAATGGCGAAGAAAGCCTCTGAGATTTGGCCTTCTTTCCTTGACCAGGAAATGGGCTCCCCTAGCATTGCCATCAAACCTGTGGTAGTCCATATCATATTGACATATTGTTGGTTGCTTCCCTATTGATGTCATCCCCCAGGTTGTATCCCCTTCAGAACACTACTGTGTCAGGGTTTTATTCTATGCACAGCATCTTACATCATCCCCAGGATAGAATAAGCATCTAATAAATGTTAGTTGCCTAAAAGAGAGTTTATCTCTGTAGGTTCTTTGTGCATGTTTGAGCTGAGTATCTTGCGAATTATTATGTTATTATTTATGGCTACATGCACATTAAAACACATATATTTCCCAAGAACTGAATGACATTTTGATTGTTCATTTTCAAACATACCAGAAGACAATGCATGAAAATGCTCTGCTTGTACTTCATAATAACTCAGTAAGAGTAATCCTAACTGCAGTTGGCGCCTTTGCACAAAATAATCGTCATGGTTAAGAGCCTAGAATTTTAGCCTAACTGGATCTGAATCTTTTTAAGCTATGAACAAGCTATGTAATTTTGTGCAGATTACTTACATTTGTAAAATGAGGATAACCTAAAATAATTACATATATAAATATCTCTCTCACAAAGGTATTTTCAGCTTTGAATGAGTAAATATATATATAAAATGTAGTGTAGTTTCTGACATATTTTAATTGCTACATTTAAGTGATTACAGGACTAAAGAAAATCTGTTAAATTTTTAAATTTATTACAATATATAATATAATAACATACTATATTTATGAATATGGAACCAACTCTAAGTCTTAATAATAGAGACTCCATTTGGAATTATTAATAACTAATATGGAGTATGCTTTTTAGTAAGTATATATATTTTTCTCACCCTAGTTATAAATAATAGCAGCCACATTAGATAATCAAACAGAAAGGGATTTATTAAAGGATATTAGAGAGTTGCAGATACTTCTGGAGAGTCAGAGTCAGCTAGGAAATGCTACTAGCAAGAGCTCTGCCCACATCCCCACAGGCCTCCTCAGAGAAGCCAGTGCCACTGCCCCAGCCGCCTCTGGGCCTGTATGCCAGGATCCCACAGCATCCTGGGCAGGCCAACTCCCTTTAACAGTGTTCTTGTCAGAAAACCATTTGGGGCCAGCCACAGTGGCACCGTGACGATGCTATGATCCTGTGATGCTGAAGTCATTTGGTAACGTCCTGGGTGGGTTTGCGTTCCAAGGTCTCTCTGTGCGTGTCAGGCAAGCGCACACCTGCCCGTAATCCTGCCCTGCTAAAGTTAGGGCATTGTGACATAAAGATTCTGTTGTGAGTGGCTCTCTTTCTCCATTTCTTTCTTTATGAAAATAAATACACTTTAAAAAAATCAGTACAGAAAAAAATCAGTTCAGCGTATCAACTACCTTTTCCCCACCTTCTCTTTGGAACCGAAGCCTTGCATTTGTCTTGTGTTAAATTATTATGGTCGTAATTTAAATCCCATGTCTCGACTAGCAGCAAAGAAGCTGAGGAGATGAACTTCAGAAATTCCTCAAATACTCAGGTTGGTTGAAGTTTCTGCCCAGCTGTAAAGATGTCCCCAGGTACACTGAGTTAAGGAGGTGAGCACTCATCAGTCGCTCCAAATAAGAATTCTCGGGGGCATATTTAATTGACAGAAAAGATCAGTATCAGTTGTGAAATTCAATGAGCATTTCTGAAGGAGGCCAGCTTAAGGTTTGGCAGTACTGCAGCCATTTTAAAGTTAAGAAAGGCCTCTAATTAGAACCATCTAACCAAGTGCTGAGTCATAGGGAGATCTGTTTGAGGAATGGTCAGTCGAAAAACCAAAAATGGGTATTTGAAGTAAAACAGGAATCAGGATAATTATGCAGGGGAAAGCAATGGACTCTGATTGATTGATGAGGAATGATTTGCACATGCTTATATCTGTAATTATCGAGACTATATTGAGTTTCTCGAAACAGTTTGATGCTGCTTCCTGGTCGTCTTCCTGTAACTAGTTACAGATTTTAAACTCCCTTCCTCTTCAACCTCTGCCTCTCATTTCATTGACTGTGAGAAGAAGCAGCCTGAATTATTTGCCTGGTAACATTCTCATAAGCATTTAAACTGCTTGACTATATTTGATATTTCAAAAAACATTGAACACGTCTTATTAGATACTCCTTCCTGTAAGATTTACTAGGGACTACATAGACCGGTAAGTCACCCTTCTATGAATTTTACAGTGAGGCTTGGGTGCTGAGGGTAGAGGTTATTTATGTCACATGGATGTATGAGAAGTATGGATAAAGTGTCCTGGGAGGGCATTGAAGAAAACTCCTGCTTTAGGGAAGAACAAGGAGGCACTGCATTTATTTGCTCATTGAGCAAATATTTGCCAAGGGCCTTTGGTTTGGGCAATGAAGATACAAAGTTAAATAATACATATTTCATGGAAATATTAAATTTTCTCTTGACACTGAAGGATTTACTCATAAAAAAAGGTTTTAATTTTTAAGAAATACACATATAGGACTAAACACAGTGTTTTTAGGGGAAAAAATGAAAAAAACTGACTTAAAGGCACTCAAATCCAGAAGTATGAGGCAATGGTGGTGAATGCTGTAACAAAGAACTGCAGTTTGACATTCAATTTGTTATTTTTGTGTTATTTTTCCAGAAAAAAACTGATGTGCTTAAAGCAGGTGTTCAGACATTACCATAGGAAATGTGTATATATTGAAGGTGGTGACACATGCTGCAGAGCCACTCCATGAACCCAAACACTGGGCCAGATGGGTCCGAACAAATAATGAAAAGAGAACAGCTTTGGAAAGCTAGATGCAGATGATGTCAGCTCTCTGGTTCTTGGTGACTGTTTAGGTGTGGGGAGGAAGACAGATGTGGGTGCCATGATGTGCTAGTAGGACAGTAGTATCATTCATTCCTAACGGGAGACACAGCTTGGAGGAAAGATAATTAGCTTAGATTAAATGTGCTACGTGTAATGTATTAGTTTTCCATTGCTGCATAACAAATTACTATAAACATAGGAGCTTAAAACAACACCCATTTATTAGATCACAGTTTTACACATCAGAAGTCTGGTGGACTGGACGTGTTCTCTGTTTTAGGGACCACAGGTAAAAGAAAGGGAATACGCTGGTTAGACCAAGTTGTCTGGAAGTTCTGAGAAGAATCAGCATCTGAGCCTGTTCAGATTGTTGACAGGTCCATTTCTTGCAGTTGTCAAAAGGACCGAGGTCCCTGGGTTGTTTTTGTTTTTTAAGCAGCAGAGAACCTCCTTCACATCAAATCACTCACCTTTGAGTATCTGACTTCTCTTCTGCCAGTTTGAGAAAACTCTGCTTGTTTGATTAGATTATGCCCTTGTGAATAATCTCCCTATTACAATGTCAACATGTTGGTGGACTCAGACAAACAGAAGGGAGCTTGAAGTGCACTTTGGAGCTTAGAAGAGAGTGACATAGAGATACAGAATTAAGAGTTATAATCATAGAAATGAAATAAAGAGAAGTGACTGATATAATCAAGGAAGATTCTCTACATTGAGAAGAGAAAGGGAGATGATGTGAGATCCTGCAGGTGGAAAAAAAATCTTAATAAAAATATCTGAATTTCATTCATGCAAGTAAATGCCAGGGGTTGAGATGTGGAGACAGTTTTGTAGCATGAACGTGAATGCTGAAAACACCTCATGGATATGGGAAAAGACAAAGAATCGTATGCCTGGGACCTTTATTTATCCACTTAGTTGATAGTTTCTGTATCTCCCCATGTGCAAGTCATTGAATTTGAGCAAAGGGGAGTTTTTTCTAAGTTGAGAAGAGAAAGAGTTGGCCAAAAGCCCAATGCCATCATTTAGGAGAGGATAATGAGATATTGCAGTGGAGGGAAGAAGTAAGGTGACTGCCGCTGCTTTCCAGCTAAACAGAAGCAATAGGGGGAACCAGCAGTTAGCGTAATGGCTATGTCACTGGACTCCCACGTAGTCGACCGCGGTTCACGTCCCGGACCTGGTGGCTTAAAACTCACGCTGGGCACGTGTGCGTGCGTGCCCAAGATCCCGAGAGGAGAATGGAGGAGAAGGGATTGCGGCGTGACCATCCCTCCTGGGGGGTGATTTCTCGCTTTCTGTCTCTATGTCTCTCTCTGTCTGGCGAGCGCACGCGCCCTACAGTGAAAATCTCTCCAAAAAAAAAACAAAAACAAAAAACAGAAGCAATAGGAACCTCTATCTGAGAGACTTGCAAAGAACACGCCATTGAGGACAAGTTCACTGCAGTTAAATGAGAGGATAGGAAGTGCACAGTATAAAAATGTGGAGCATGTGGAAGGTACGCTTGTAAAAACATGGAAAGGTCTCTGATGGCGGAGACTCCCTTACCATGCATAATCTGGTTTGCACAGCTCTGTCTTGGATCTTAGACCAGTCAAAGACAGCAGTGGGGCATTGTTATCTTGGACTCAGTGGCACATCATTATCCCTCAACAAATTTTAATTAAATAAATATAAAGCAGGTAACAGAAGGGTGGGCAATGGGGAGGGAGGAAATCAAGGGGGGAAATTCATTTTGCATGCTGTAAAGATATACAGTAATTAAAATAATAATAATAAAAGAAAAGGAGGTTGTCTGTGCCTACAAGAGAAGCGACCAAGGCGGGGATTGTCCTAGCAGGCGTGTGGTAGATTACACTTCCTAGAAATATAGGTGCATATAATTTTAAAGATATAATCATGAAATATTAAAAGAATTGTAAAAGTGGCAGTGAATTATTTAGAAACAGTGTCCCTGCATACATGATACAATATTCAAGCGGGTGTTAAAATGTATGCTCCAAGGAAGGCCTTGGTATAGTTTTATGTGAGCTGCATATTTTCAAATAATGCTGGCATACATTTTAGAGCTTTTTGAATTCCTTCATCCTGTTTCCCTGTCTCCTTGTAGACCTCCCCATGATTTCAAAGGAACTTCACTCCTAGAATTAGAAATAGTTGGTGGGAAAGTTTAATTCTTCCAGGCTAAGGTTTGAAATAGGGTTTTCAATTTACAGATAAAAATTCTACCTTTGGACTTCAGCATACTCACGCTGGGCGCGTGTGCGTGCGTGCCCAAGATCCCGAGAGGAGAATGGAGGAGAAGGGATTGCGGCGTGACCATCCCTCCTGGGGGGTGATTTCTCGCTTTCTGTCTCTATGTCTCTCTCTGTCTGGCGAGCGCACGCGCCCTACAGTGAAAATCTCTCCAAAAAAAAAACAAAAACAAAAAACAGAAGCAATAGGAACCTCTATCTGAGAGACTTGCAAAGAACACGCCATTGAGGACAAGTTCACTGCAGTTAAATGAGAGGATAGGAAGTGCACAGTATAAAAATGTGGAGCATGTGGAAGGTACGCTTGTAAAAACATGGAAAGGTCTCTGATGGCGGAGACTCCCTTACCATGCATAATCTGGTTTGCACAGCTCTGTCTTGGATCTTAGACCAGTCAAAGACAGCAGTGGGGCATTGTTATCTTGGACTCAGTGGCACATCATTATCCCTCAACAAATTTTAATTAAATAAATATAAAGCAGGTAACAGAAGGGTGGGCAATGGGGAGGGAGGAAATCAAGGGGGGAAATTCATTTTGCATGCTGTAAAGATATACAGTAATTAAAATAATAATAATAAAAGAAAAGGAGGTTGTCTGTGCCTACAAGAGAAGCGACCAAGGCGGGGATTGTCCTAGCAGGCGTGTGGTAGATTACACTTCCTAGAAATATAGGTGCATATAATTTTAAAGATATAATCATGAAATATTAAAAGAATTGTAAAAGTGGCAGTGAATTATTTAGAAACAGTGTCCCTGCATACATGATACAATATTCAAGCGGGTGTTAAAATGTATGCTCCAAGGAAGGCCTTGGTATAGTTTTATGTGAGCTGCATATTTTCAAATAATGCTGGCATACATTTTAGAGCTTTTTGAATTCCTTCATCCTGTTTCCCTGTCTCCTTGTAGACCTCCCCATGATTTCAAAGGAACTTCACTCCTAGAATTAGAAATAGTTGGTGGGAAAGTTTAATTCTTCCAGGCTAAGGTTTGAAATAGGGTTTTCAATTTACAGATAAAAATTCTACCTTTGGACTTCAGCATTGTTCAGTTTTACCTAAGATAAATTCATAGAAGTAGCCTCCACCTTCTGACTGCATCTTCAGATTATATATGTTCAGGCCCGGGTTTAGAAATGGAGTAGTAAGGGAAGAAGGGAGGAACGAGAGATAAGATGCCTCCCTCTTCTGCACGAGAGATAGAGCTATCATATGATTGTTTATGTTTTAGACGCAGAAAGCAAAAACTTACTGATTCTACTTTTAGATGCTAATGATTTATTTGCTAGGAAAACAACATTTTTGCTCCAAGTTTATTCATTGTGCTCATTTGTTCAGGAAAATTTATTCTGTCCTTGAAATTTTAAATCTTTTCAAGTCTACAAATATTTATTGAATGCTTTTGGCTAGTGTTTGTGGTTGGTGCTGGGAAGTTATAATGGTAAGATACAACCCTGACCTCAGGAACTTTTAATCTACCAGAAAGAGAGAAATACATAAAATGTCTTCATAAAGTTGATGGACAATGCATATTGAAAAAACTGTGCATAGATTTCAAATTATTTTGCACCAAAAAAGTTAGTACTTTAATCCCATTTTCTACTAAATTTTTATATGTACAAGACCTATTGTATATGTTTTCTTTCTGAATGGAAAAATGTAAAAAAGGCAAAAGATACCAAAAAAATGCTATAAAGTTAGCCATATCATATCTTTTGCCATATGAGGTTAGATGTAAGTGTTTAAAAAATTACATACATGACAAATATCATTTAGAATCAATTCCCTGTTCAGCACATACAAAATTATATCTTACTGAAGAGTCCCACAAACACAATTTCTAGTTAAACTTAGTACATAATTTTAGGAAGAGGTTTAATGAACAAAAACCATAAATACTTGTCTGATCTAAAGCATCCACAAAGTGTCACAATCATATAAAACCCCAAACTCAGTGACAAATTCCCTTTCCCAACCCAGTCCCCGTAGTCCACTTTCCTGGTTCCGAAGAAGGTTCAGGGAAGCTTCATTTTCATTCTACCAGGCTTCATTGTTACCCTCTTATTCCTCATGGCTTCAACCCAGATCCTCCCCTGGACCTTTGATAGTACCCGCATCACCTACTGGCTGAAGCATTTCTTTAAGTTCCATGGGGAGCAAGTAGTCAAGCAGGAGGCAGAAGTGGGGACATATGTACAATGGGCCGAGGGACATAGCCAATGGATTTGTGGAAGAAGGTTTTTTTTTTTTTTAATTTTTTAATTTTTTGGGTGTTCTCACTAATGTAAAAAAATAATAAAATTAAAAAAAGAAACATAGTATTTTATGTTTGCAGGAAAGGACAAGAAAGCTGAGTTAGTTATCAGCATCTGAAAGAGGAACAGATAGCCAACGAGCTCTCAAGTCAGATGCAGATTGCAAGGCCCATGTTCCTTGAATTTTACACTGTCAGGATAATGGAGCATAGAGAAATAGCCATTGTAGACATAAGGCATCTAACAAATCATTAGACATAAGGTAGACCTGTACAAAGTTAATAGTTAAACAAAATACAGGTTCGCTTATTATAGAGAAGTAATAGAACAAAATGGAAGGATGGAAGCAAGGAAGAAGGAGGTCCTGGGATGGATGCTTACTGGTATAAATTGGATCATGTCTAAGACTGTATCCTCCCTGTCTACCATAATACTGATTTCTGGGTCAAGAAGGATGATTCTCTCACTTGCAACCACAATGTAACTGGTAGGAAAAGTTGCCCAAAGCAAGTCTATTTGCTCTTATTATAAAATGTGGTGAGCAATATCGGAAGGTTAAATGTTTATTTGAATTGTTGTGTTAGTTCCCCTACTATTAACACATATTAGCCAAGGTGTAATATTTGAGAATGAGGACAATAAAGAGCAGAAATCAATTTTTAAAAATGTAGCTAGCCAGAATAATTAAAGTTGTATGTTTTCATATTTTCAGGTTCTAATAAATCAGTAATTAAGTCACCATAGAAATTAGATAGGTCAGTGCCGTTTAGCAGCATGCCATTGTGAATTAGACAACTTTTCATTACTCCTTCCTCTACAAATTCTTGTTAAAAGCTTTAATCGTTGCAGGAAAAACACTAATTATATATCCCATGCTAGCCATTACAGTAGGGTAGGGTAGGCCTCCGTGACTGCTAAGGTTAGTAAATACTTCAGTAATATATTTGGAATGAAAGTTAGGCAACATCTTCTGTGACAGGCACAAGTCTGTATAAGACTTCTTTGTTTTTACCTTAATTTGTCTATTTATCAGATATGCGTAGAGCAGGGATGAGGAACTGCTGGGGTCCAGCCTCGGTGTGGGTGGGTTATCTCGACGAAGGTGGCGAAGGTGAACAGAAGGCAGGGGCCTCGATGCCTTTTCATGCACGTCCTATGCTGGACACCCCCCAGAGGTCGCCCTCTGAGGAGTAACAACTGCTAGGAATTATCGTGTGTTTTTATTGAAAATGTGTTACATACAAGTAAATGGGAGAGGGGCTACATGTTTCAATTATCAGCTCATAAAGTCTTTTAACAATAAAGAACATAGATTCTATTCAGGGGTGGATTAAAGGTGGGTCTAGTGCAGTTCCTATTTAGGGGTGGATTAAGGGTGGGTCTAGTGCAGTTCCTCAATTGTAGATGGGTCTCCATGGAATGCAGTTTCGGGAAAGCGGTTCCGGTAAGCAGAGATGATTATCAGCTGATGCGGTGCAGCAGCCATCTTGTGATTACTGGGAATGGTGCTGAGAAAAGAAAATCTCAAGAATAGATATTAGTTTTTATGGGTCTAATAAAGAATGATACTTATACAGTTTTGTAGGGATCTAAAACTTAATTTGAGGAATCCTAATATATTTATCTATTTCACTTGGAGAGGGCGGAGGTGTCCTGGGCCAGTTTTGGCCTAATCTTATTTTAGGTAAAGAAAGGATTAAGTTTACCTGAAATGTATTTTGAAGGGCCTTGCAAAGGTCAGGATTACTTCTGCCTAGAAAGAACTTCAGCCCACCCTCTATTGTGACCATGGAGATAAAGCATTGTAATTAATAGTAAGTGATCAGAACAAAGGGGAGCGGTCGGGGGACTTCCTGGAAGATTTTATCGTACACTCAGGATGTATAGGAGAGCTATGTAATATTTTTATAGTAGTATATTGGGGAGCCAGAGCAGGGGTCGCTTCCCAGTAAGGCTGCCAGTTTCTAGAGCAAATAGCAAACAGCCTTGCTGACATGCTAATTGACCCAAGCTTTGTTCCAAGGTGGGGGGTGGGGGCGCAAAACAGTGGCCTTGCCAACGTGTTGATCCGACCCAGCCGGAAGCAGAGCTCAAAGGTCGGGGGGCTCAGACAGATCTTGGGGCCTCGCTGGGTCGGACTCCTCCAAGGAACCAATAGTGATTGAAGAAAATTATGAATCAGACTCCCTGACTTATAATCTCAGCTCTGCTGTACACTGGTGTGTGACCGTGGGCAACTCAGTCATTCTCTAATTTTATCTGTAGGGGTAGCATAATACTAGCACTACCTCCTATAGTTGTTAAGAGAAATAAATTGAATAATATTTTTAAAGTATTAGGAACAATATCTGGCACATGGTAGGCAATGAAGAAGTGCTCATTAAGTGAAGGAATGAATTAATGAACAAATAAATAAATGAACTTCCTCAAGTTTTAAGTAGATGTTAAGGGCTTTTGTTAACTGGTATGGTAGGTCAATTAAAATTAAGTAAACATGACATACTTATTATAGAAAATTTTAAAATTAAATAACAAAATAAAAAAAATTACTCATAATCTTATAATTTGTAATCATGTATTTAGACTATTTTAGTGTATACTTTCCTATTTTCATTCCCCAAATTAGAATCTTACCATATTGCTGTATACACTCATTTGTATCATTTTCTTACTTGTAATTTTATAAACAGTGGTCCTACAGATTTAATAATACGGTTATTTTTCATACCAATTTCAGGTTATTAGAGTATGACCTATTGTTAGATATTTAGATCAGCTCGATTTTTTGGCATTTAAAAAGTACTGCTGAAATACTTTTTTAATCAGAATTTTTGCTCACTTTTAGGGAGATGAGGACATCTAGAAGTGAAACTGCTGAGACAGTGACAGGGCACATGAGATGTTTGATAAGTATTGCTATAATCACATCCGTAAATGTTACACCT
Source organism: Tupaia belangeri chinensis (assembly GCF_000334495.1). Lineage (NCBI taxonomy): Eukaryota > Metazoa > Chordata > Mammalia > Scandentia > Tupaiidae > Tupaia > Tupaia belangeri. The sequence continues at coordinate 2,404,003 of NW_006159440.1, read as the reverse complement.
GTACATTGGTAGTTCAATTACTATCTCTCACAACGACCACCTAGCCGAATACAAGATCAATTTACTTAAATACCACACCTTGGAATCAACTGAGCCCTTATCCTCTACTCTCCCTCAATGATCGTTTCTCCTTTCTATTCATCTTCTGTATCCTCCCCTTTGTCTATGTCTGTCTTTTCTTCTTTTTGGTCTTTTTTTGTTTATCAGATTCCAGTTACTGCTAAAATATGTCTTATTAATGTATGTTTTTCCCAACATTCACAGAATTTATTCTAATAACAGAAGGATGAATTCTCCCCTACCCCTTCCTTTATAATGAAGAATCTCTCAGCCTTTAAGATGGACATTCTTCACTCTGGCATCCTATATTTACTGGTAGTTCTGGTGGTAGTGTACAACAAGAAATCCAAGTTTTAATTGTGAAGAAATAAGAAACATCATGGAAAATAGCAAAATCATTAATTTGATATTGTTACTGCAGCCTACAGAGTTTGTTGCTTTTCATTGGAGACTGAGTTTATTACATAAGCAGCCTGTCTTATGTTTCTTGCCATCTCTCGAGTACATTCTCTAATATAATTTATTCATTGAAGCATACGATTGTGTTTCTGCCTTAGGGCTTTATTTTCATCTCCTTAAAATATACAAAATTAAACCCCAAAGACAATAGCATTGTATGTTTCAAATAATTCTTCAGTAGATATTTGTAATTTATATTTCATGCAGTATAACAAGATCCTGTGCATTGATCGAGAGCACTGTAAAGAATGTAAACTAAATTGTAAAATGTGGCTGGAATGTATTTAGACTAAGATGATTTTATCAATCTAAACTGAAAATGTGCTTCAAAAAGTCTAGGATAGCGGGGGTTTCTCCTACTATTGAGCTGATTTTGCTCACTTGTAACATTGTTATTTTATTCTAGAGGAAACATCATTTCTTTTTTTCCTTTAAAATATCCAGTTGGCAAATAAATACTGTAGCTATTCAAGATATACGAAGTGATGATTTGATACATATATATTGCATAACGGTTAGCACAAAAAATATATTCCACTCATGCTATAACTTAGATCACTAGAATTTGTTCATCTTGTAACCGAAAGTTTGTACCTTTTGATCAACATCTTCCCATTTTCTCCAACTCCTAGCCTCTGGCAACCACAATTCTACTGTTTCTATTGGTGATATTTTTTAGGTGCCACATATAAGTGAGATCATCCAGAATTTTTCTTTTTGTGCCTGGTTTATTTCCCTTAGCAAAATATCTCCCAGGTTAATCTAGTTGTTAGAAATTACAGGATTTTCTTTTCTTTTCTTTCTTTTTTTTTTTTTTTTTGAGAGGTTTTCGCTATAGGGCGTGTGCATTCGCCAGACAGACAGAGAGAGACAGAGAGACAGAAAGTGAGAAATCACCCCCCAGGGGGGATGGTCATGCCGCAATCCCTTCTCCTCCATTCTCCTCTCGGGATCTTGGGCAGGCACGCACACGTGCCCGGCGTGAGTTTTAAGCCACCGGGTCCGGGACACGAACCGTGGTCGACTACGTGGGAGTCCAGCGACATAGCCATTACGCTAACTGCTGGTTCCCAGGATTTTCTTTTCTTAATGACTAATATTTCTTTGAGTATATACAGTCATGCACTGTGTAACATTTCAGTCAGTGTCGAACCAAATAACAATTTGGTTTCATAAGATTATAGCATATAGCTTTCATGTGTAGTAGACTATACCATCTAAATATGTGTAACTACAGCCTCTAATGTTCTCATGATGATAAAATTGCCTAATGAGTCATTCTTGGAACACATCCCCATCATTTCACAATGCTTGAGTGCATATGCTTGCACACATGCTTGTATGCATGTATTACATTTTCTTTATCCATTCATCTATTGGCGGACAGTTAGGTCATTGCCATTTCTTGACTATAATGCTGCAATGAACATGGAGGGGTAAATGTATCTTTGAAATACTGACTTAATTCCTTTGGACATAAATCTAAAAACACGATTGATTCATCAGTAATATATTTTTAATTTTTTGAGGAACTTCCATATTATATTCCATGACTGTAGCAATTTAGTCTCAACAAAAGTCCACATACTTGCCAACATTTGATATCACCTGTCTTTTTGATAATAGCCATCCTAACAGATGTGATGTGATAGTTTTGATTTGCATTTCTCTGATGATTAATGATAGATAACACTTTTTCAGATATCCGTTGGTCATCTGTATGTTTTATTTTTGAAATATCTGTTTAAATATTTCACCTCTCCCCCCGCCCCACATTTTTTCTTTATGAGAGTAGGGGAGATAAAGAAGGAAGCATTTTTTTTTTTCTTTTTTGGAGAAGTTTTTGCTATAGGGCACATGCGCTCGCCAGACAGACCGAGAGAGTCAGAGAGACAGAGAGCGAGAAATCACCCCCCCAGGGGGGATGGCCACGCCGCAATCCCTTCTCCTACATTCCCCTCTCAGGATCTTGGACATGCACGCACATGCGCCCAGTGTGAGTTTAAGCCATCGGGTCCGGGACTCGAACCACAGTCGACTCCGTGGGAGTCCAGCGACATAGCCATTACGCTAACTGCTGGTCCCAAGAAGGAAACATTTTTGATAGGGTCCTAATAGGTCATGATCCTCTGTCCTAGCATCCTATCAGGTAGGATTACAGTGTGCACAGTCATGCCCAGAATGTATAGGTGGCCTGAGAACAAAACCCAGACTTCCCATTAAATCTCTGGCCTCCCAAGCAGTGGTGCAACCAAGCCTGTTTTGCCCATTTTTGTAATTGATTTCTTCATATATTTTAGATGTTAACCTCTTATCAGATATATGGTTGGTAAATATTTTCTCTCATTCCGTATGTTGTTTTTTCATTTTGTTGATTGTTTCTTTTGTGTAGAAGCTTTTTAGTTTGCTGTAGTCCCAGTTGTTTATTTTTTTAGTTTATAGGCTATGCTTTTGATGTCATACCAAAAAACAAGTAAAAAAAAAAAGTTGTCAAGATCAACATCAAGAAGCTTTTTCCTTGTTAACTTCTAGGTGTTTTTACAGTTTGTACATGATATTTCAGATTTTACATTTAAGTTTTTAATGCATTTGGAGTTATTTTTGTATGTGTATATGGTATAGAGAAAGAGTCCAATTTCTTTCCTTTGCATATGCATATATCCAGTTTTTCTAACACAATTTATGGGCAAGATCCCAGTCTTCTCTGTCTTTTGCTTGGTTACTCAAGTTAAATAAAGGATTATCAATTTTGCTTATGAAAACCAAAATCCAGTTTCATAGACCTTTTCTATTGTCACTCCATCTTTCTAGTTTTTATCTTATTCAATCATTTTCAACGTACCAAGAAAAAAGTCTCTTTCCTGGGCACAACCTGATATGAAGGAAAGAAATTACTAAATAATTAAAGTCAGCTACACTGAGTTTGAAATGATACTGATAGACTTAAGCTCAGAATTTAGGTTCGAAATAGAAACTAGGCTCTTTCCTTAGCCATATTTACAACCTTGGAAGTATGAATAAATGTCCCAGAGCCTTAATTTATTCATCTTTAAAGGTGACATATCTACTCCGTAGTACAATGTTTTAGTATTAAGGAAATAATCTAGTTAGCTCAAGGTCAAATAGTAAATATTAAGTGAGTGGAAAAATTAAAGTGAAATTTAAATAGACATATATGGGACCCCTTGCTATGTTTACCTAAATAACAGAGGAGATCCAAAAAAGAGAATAAAAACAATAGGCCAAGTCTTTAGAGTCCATGCTAATTAAGCAGTTGGAAGGTAGCTATAGAATTTCTTCTTGTCATGATTAATAATTTTTTTTCTTTTTTTTCTGCCTGAGGGTGTGTGCACTCACTGGAGAGAGAAACAGAGAAAGAGTAAAGGAAAGTGAGAAAACACTCCCATGGGTAATGGTCATACTGTAATTACTTCCCTTCCATTTCTCTCCTTTTAGCATTCTGGGGATGTGCGCCTATGTGCTCATGTGTGTTCCTGAAGCTGCTGGGTCCAGGACTCAAATTGTGTGGTCAGCTATGCAGGATCTAGCCTCCTTAACTACCATGCCACAGGCTGGCCCAATAATTAGCAATTTTCTGTAAACAGTCTGTAAAATTTAATGAAGAGTTAGGATTGCAGAAAGAAACACCAAACACTCTGAAAACAAAGTCAAGTTTTAATTGGTAGCCGTGACTATGTGGGTTGAAGATGAAAAGGCATGAGCTTTAATCATTCATTATCTTTAACACCCTAAAGTCATACCAAAGAAGGACGTGCATGTGTGTGTGTGTGTCTGTGTGTGTGTATAAATAGAATTAGTGTATTAGCTATGCAATGTCAGCCTCAAGACAAGTCTTTCAGATACTTTTAGTATGACCACACTAATTCTCCTAAGCCCTTGTTACATAAAAAAAATTATGATGCATCCATTTATAATTATGACATGAATATAATGTTTCCTGAGATTTATAGCACTTATTAAAAAATAAAATAGTATGAATAATTAAAATAAATAATTTGGTTTCATGTTTTAAATAATTATTTTTTTTATTTTTCAGTTATTGAACATACAATTTCCAATTTATTGACCTATAATTACCCTGAAATTACAAACTACTTAAAATTAATTCATAGTAAATAAATTTAATATGCTCTGAGAGTATGGTTACAGAATGACATGCTTTTCAACACAAACTAATGCTGAATGACTTTCCTGTCTTACCTAGTTGTTAATCTGTTGACAGGATAGTGGAAAATTCACAATACCAGATTGCTTCATTGTTGAGTAATACTGGTTTCAAGGATTTAGTAGAAATGTGGTAAGTTAGATACATATGTTTAGTAATAAATAAATTTTAATATATTTTCAGATAAATATAAAGAGTTTATTCATGCAGCATAATATTAAGTATTTTAAATAGAATTGTACCTTCTACCCAATAATATATATACTTGTAGCTAGATGTTTAATCATAGTTTGTGCTCTAAGTAACTACATAATATTAGATACTTACTAACGTTTTCTTAAAGCTTTTTTATGAGAAAAAAGAAAAGATGAAAAATTGAAATCAGAAATAATATGCCTACTAGAAATTTATTTTTTAAAATATACTGTTTTTAGAGGATTTTTTTTGCCTTAAGGTGAGTGTGCTTGCCAGAGAGAGAGAAACTGAAACAGTGAGAGGGAAAGTGAGAAATGACCCCCAATAGATATGGCCATGCTGCAATCAATCTCTTTTTTCCATTTCTCATCCTGGCTTCTTGGGCATGAACACATATGTGCCTGGCATGAGTTTTAAGTCACTGGGTTCAAAATTTGAACTGTGGGTTGTCATGTGGGAGTCCAGTGACATAACCGCTATGCCATCTGCTGGCCCCCAAGAATATACCATATTGATTTAAAAATAAGCTCTTACTCTGAGGCATTTTGACATTCAATTTTTAAAAAAAAATCGAATAAAAGTTTATAGCTAAATATCAGTAAGGTAGTCAAACATTTTCACTTTTTATATTTCTCATTTTTTTACAATATACTTTTCTCATTTTCTTTCACATTCATTATTAACTTTGAAGACAATATTAGTTTTTGTACCAGATCATTCTAATACTTTTATGAATTGACAAGTCCTATACTAATGGATTGTAAGAATGATTCTTCTTTAACCCTAAATTCAAATAATATCAGGAGACAGTGTTACTAATGATGCATGATGCTTTTATTCTTTATTTCAATATTAAACTAGTGACACTTCATTAATTTTTAAAGAGATTTGATTTGCCTATTAAGTAGTTCATAGAATCCCTTACTTTCGGTTTCCTGAGAAGGCCAAGAGCATTTTGCATACTCCTGTCTGCATTTTTCCCCACAATGTTTCTCCATTAAACAAACTACATTTTTAAAACAAATTAAGTGTTTTTACTTTTTAGGAGTTTTTTGTTTTCAAAATTTCTTACAAAATATAGTTGACATGGAGAAATAAACACAGGCTTTGGCTTCAGACTTAACGGAATTCTGTTTCTTTCCCTTGCTGCTTGGCCTGGAAAAGTCACCTACATTCTCAAAGATTTTATCTTTATCATATATGTCTTTAATGCCAGGGGTACACGTATGCATGACAAGGAGAAAAAGAAAGAGAGAAAGAGAGAGAAAGCATTCCCCAGTGCCTGGTCACACTGCAGTCCTTTTTCTGCCAATTTTCCATCTTGTCAGAGTCCGGAGCACCTATTAACACGCTGGGTATGTTTTTTAAGATGTTGGGGCCAGGACTTGACCCCTGATCAACCATGTGACATCTAGCTTTCTCTGTGCCCTGCTTAACTGTTGCACAGGACTGGGCCAGCATTTTGATAAGATAAACCATGTCTTAATCTACTGTGCCAGTCCCACAGCACAGTAGATTAAGCCATGTACCTCAGGAACTGGATACTGTAATAACCAACTGCTGCTGAATCCCAGATCTCCCATGGCTTGGAAAACAGTATGTGTGTGTGTCCCAAATCTTGAAGGAATAGAGAAATGAAGGGAAAAGGACTGAAGCATGATCACAATCCCCCCTCCCATTAAGTGGTATTTTCTCTCTCTGTCTCACTTGCAAGTGCATGTGCTCACAGGCAAAAATAAATACATATATATAAAAATCAAGAAAAAAGGATTATCATTCCTAGTATTTAAAAAGCACACACAATAAAATATACACAAGATAAAATTTACATCCTTTAGTGAAGACTATAAGATTTTCAATTAGCACTTTTATCATTTGTATATGATTTAGCCTCATTAGCTAGCATGTAAAAAGAGTAAACGCAGTGATAAACCAGCTTATGTGCATCGATGTAGGTAATTTCTTTTTTGGGCGGAAAGGTGTTTTGCCTTAGGGCTTGTGTGCTCACCAGAGACAGAGACAGTGAGAGGAATAATGAGAAATCACCCCCCAGGGGGCATGACCATGCTGCAGTCCCTTCTCCTCCAAGGATCTTGGGCATGCAGGCACTTGCACCCACATGAGTTTCAGGTTGCTGGTCTGCAACTAAATCATGGTCAGCCATGTGGGAGTCCAGTGATGTAGCCATTACACCATCTGCTGGTCCCCATGTAGGTAAATTTTTAAATAATAATAGAACTAGTAAAGATGTAGAATTTTATTCTATACCAACCTGAGCCATATCATCCATAATTTTATCTTTAACAAATGTATATTCTGTCTTATATTCTTTTCTTAAATAATTTGAAAGTAGTATCTATTACAACTCCTGTTACTACAAATGATACAAATATTTTATCCCAAATTTTCTACATTTTTCTTATTTATAAAAATTTAGATGTTCCTAGTTTCTATTGATTGTAGAACATGGTACAGTTAAAAAAAAATTGCACATGTCTTTTTCTTTCAAAGAGTAAAAACAGTGGAGTTTTTTTTGTTTGTTTGTTTGTTTTTTACAGGATACAAACATTCTAGCCCAGCCAGCTGGGGCTACATGGGAGGCCTGGGTTCAATTTCCAGCCCACCCTATTATACTGGGCACAGTGGTGTACATCTATAATTCAGCTACTAGGGAGGTTTCAGCAGAAAGAGCTCAACATAGTGAGACCCAGTCTAAAAAAAAAACCCATCCACACATACAATTTCAACATTGGCAAGATGGACTTGGTAGATCAAATACAAGATTATATTTTGACTATTGGAAAGAGTGTGTCTTGTCACATTGCTTTATGCTTAGTTACCATGGTACTTCATACCATGCAATTTTTTTCCTGTCTCATTTGGCATTCCTTAGACTTCCCTCACTTCTTTCGCTTTATCACCTTTTAAAATTCTACCTTTAAGCACCATTCATTTACTAATGACTTCTAAATTTGTGTCATAGTTCCTGACATTGTCCTTATACCCAGAGTCATGTGTACAACCAATTTGGAAACTGGACTTGAGTATCTAGTAGACAAATCAAATTCAGGCTCAAGCAAAAACTTCTATATTTTGTCCCACATTTCTTCTTCTAATAGTCTTTTCCATTTCAAGAACTGGTGCCAATATACTCTATTGTATGTTCATCAAGTCAGACTTTCTTGGGTCCAGGTGGTTTCACAGTGGTAACACAACTGGACCCATGTAGGAAGGGTCCTGGATTTGTATCTGGGGACCTCCCCAGGCATGTTATGGACACACATGCCCCTCATCTGGTCTGGCTGACCAGAGGGTGAATTGTGCAAAGACCTTGTTGTGTGAAGTTAGGAGTCTGTCTCTGTTTTTCACGGAGAAAGAAAAGATATATATTGAAAATATACAGATATTTTACATGATTTCTTTGTTTCTTTTACCCTTGCCATCACCAGATCTCATCTAAAATTCAACCCATCCCTATTTGGTAATTCTTTCAACTACCTGCTTCCCTGTATACTTGCTCAGACCATCGTAAACCAATTCATCTTTAATTTTTTTTTTTCCTAATTCCATTAGCCTCTGGATTCCCATACAAATTGTTCTTGATGGATCACTTATCATGATATTTTCTTCACAAAATAAAAAAAAAAGTTAACATTGAGATTTGATCAGAAGTGGCTAGATATTTAAAAAATGCTCATAGAGAAATGCAGAGCACCTCATACTTTCTAAATTAAAGGAGAACATGTACAGAATACTCGATTTTAGGTAGGTGTCCCATAGCTGGGAGCAGTGTGTTCTGTTTTGTTTTATTTAGACTATAAGATTTTCAATTAGCACTTTTATCATTTGTATATGATTTAGCCTCATTAGCTAGCATGTAAAAAGAGTAAACGCAGTGATAAACCAGCTTATGTGCATCGATGTAGGTAATTTCTTTTTTGGGCGGAAAGGTGTTTTGCCTTAGGGCTTGTGTGCTCACCAGAGACAGAGACAGTGAGAGGAATAATGAGAAATCACCCCCCAGGGGGCATGACCATGCTGCAGTCCCTTCTCCTCCAAGGATCTTGGGCATGCAGGCACTTGCACCCACATGAGTTTCAGGTTGCTGGTCTGCAACTAAATCATGGTCAGCCATGTGGGAGTCCAGTGATGTAGCCATTACACCATCTGCTGGTCCCCATGTAGGTAAATTTTTAAATAATAATAGAACTAGTAAAGATGTAGAATTTTATTCTATACCAACCTGAGCCATATCATCCATAATTTTATCTTTAACAAATGTATATTCTGTCTTATATTCTTTTCTTAAATAATTTGAAAGTAGTATCTATTACAACTCCTGTTACTACAAATGATACAAATATTTTATCCCAAATTTTCTACATTTTTCTTATTTATAAAAATTTAGATGTTCCTAGTTTCTATTGATTGTAGAACATGGTACAGTTAAAAAAAAATTGCACATGTCTTTTTCTTTCAAAGAGTAAAAACAGTGGAGTTTTTTTGTTTGTTTGTTTGTTTTTTACAGGATACAAACATTCTAGCCCAGCCAGCTGGGGCTACATGGGAGGCCTGGGTTCAATTTCCAGCCCACCCTATTATACTGGGCACAGTGGTGTACATCTATAATTCAGCTACTAGGGAGGTTTCAGCAGAAAGAACTCAACATAGTGAGACCTAGTCTAAAAAAAAAAACCCATCCACAGATAATATTTCAACATTGGCAAGATGGACTTGGTAGATCAAATACAAGATTATATTTTGAC
>NW_006159440.1:2384645-2394318 GCF_000334495.1 Tupaia belangeri chinensis | reverse complement strand
TGTCACATTGCTTTATGCTTAGTTACCATGGTACTTCATACCATGCAATTTTTTTCCTGTCTCATTTGGCATTCCTTAGACTTCCCTCACTTCTTTCGCTTTATCACCTTTTAAAATTCTACCTTTAAGCACCATTCATTTACTAATGACTTCTAAATTTGTGTCATAGTTCCTGACATTGTCCTTATACCCAGAGTCATGTGTACAACCAATTTGGAAACTGGACTTGAGTATCTAGTAGACAAATCAAATTCAGGCTCAAGCAAAAACTTCTATATTTTGTCCCACATTTCTTCTTCTAATAGTCTTTTCCATTTCAAGAACTGGTGCCAATATACTCTATTGTATGTTCATCAAGTCAGACTTTCTTGGGTCCAGGTGGTTTCACAGTGGTAACACAACTGGACCCATGTAGGAAGGGTCCTGGATTTGTATCTGGGGACCTCCCCAGGCATGTTATGGACACACATGCCCCTCATCTGGTCTGGCTGACCAGAGGGTGAATTGTGCAAAGACCTTGTTGTGTGAAGTTAGGAGTCTGTCTCTGTTTTTCACGGAGAAAGAAAAGATATATATTGAAAATATACAGATATTTTACATGATTTCTTTGTTTCTTTTACCCTTGCCATCACCAGATCTCATCTAAAATTCAACCCATCCCTATTTGGTAATTCTTTCAACTACCTGCTTCCCTGTATACTTGCTCAGACCATCGTAAACCAATTCATCTTTAATTTTTTTTTTCCTAATTCCATTAGCCTCTGGATTCCCATACAAATTGTTCTTGATGGATCACTTATCATGATATTTTCTTCACAAAATAAAAAAAAAAGTTAACATTGAGATTTGATCAGAAGTGGCTAGATATTTAAAAAATGCTCATAGAGAAATGCAGAGCACCTCATACTTTCTAAATTAAAGGAGAACATGTACAGAATACTCGATTTTAGGTAGGTGTCCCATAGCTGGGAGCAGTGTGTTCTGTTTTGTTTTATTTTCATAGTGCTAAATTAGTTCATATAAGACTGGTACTCAATGACAATTTGATGTATAAAAATTTAATTCCTGTAACAAACGTGTCTTATAAGCACCATAGTTATCACAAAGTTAACATTCTTGAGGAATTAGTTAAAAACTTCTCAGTTAGTAATTGCATATTTTAATTTCTTGCTTTGTCATTGTATGCCAGTAAGTAAATAAAAATGAGGAAAATAGACAAAATTACAGATTATCAGACTTAGATACTTGTTCACATTGTCTTGTCCCCAGTTATGCTTATTGTTTTACTTCTGTAACAATTGGGCTTTATACATTTTCTAATGAGACCTTTTGTGTATTACATGGTTAGCAAAACAGTGAGGATATTATTTATCAAAATATTTATACCAACTATGTGTCATCTCATTGCAAGGCTCATCAAATGCTATTATGATTTATGTTTCCTTATAATTTTATCAGAAATTTGAGGTTTATAAATTGGACCTCATATTCTATCATGTCACACAAATTTATTTTTATTACTAGGTTTGGGGACTTTTTCTTTTTTAATTCTAGTCCAGTGGGCTTTCTATTATGATATATTACTTTAAGCTCAGACTGTAAATATAGTTCTGTTTTGAAGAACCAAATTAGTTTTGTTGTGGTCATAAAAATATGGGAAAAATTCCCTGAATGTAGAAGATTCTATTAAGGTATAGAAACAACTCCAGTCCTGTTTTATTTTGTTTTGATATGGTTTTCACCATTTTTTGCCTCTAAATTGTCATCGTAGCCTATTGCTAAATCAACCAATTTAAGCTTCGCAATGAAAAAGCCTATTAAAAAAAGTCTTGGCAAGGAAAATTAATGGCTCTATACATATGAACTTATATTTATAGAATTTTGTACTATCACAAGTATATTTACAAGGTCCATCTGTCTCCCCTCAAAGTACCTATCTGTCTATCTAGCTACCTATCTATCTGAAGTTCCTACTGTTGTTTCCCTGTTTATTCAGAGCCTAATGAGATGATGCTTCTATAAATATTTTCTACTTATATCAAAATACACCCATAATGTTTTTAGTGAAATAGTTTTATGATGCCAAGTATACAAATGCCAAAAAACCTCCCCTCTGCTGAAAAAAGATTCTATAGTTACAGTAGATATTAATTGAAAGAGCTTGCTGTGGGCCATTTGCCTCCTTAGGGATCACAGGAATTATAAGAAAAAATTTAGAACTAATATAAATCCTGCTATCCAGAAACTGGGGTTAGATTTGGAATAAATACTTTGTATATAATGTGCTGACCAAAGAGGAGGGGGTCTTTCATTATATATGAGTTAAGGGAGAGATGAGAATATTTATAAAAGCCATTTGAGATAATTCTTAAAGAATATGTTTATTATGTTTAAATATATTGATCTTGAGAATAGTTTCCTCGTTTTTTTGCTTCCTAAAATATAGAACTAAAGCAAGAAAGTCTTTATAATATGTATTTTCAAGGATTTGAAATTATTATAGTCTGAGGCTGAGTGTACAAATATAGTAAGTGGGGATACAAAACAATTTTCAACTTACCTTCAAATAGGAAGAAATATCTTTCTCAATTATCACAATATTTCACTGGAAAATGGCTCATCTTTCTGTACTTTCATATGTGGTAGATCTAGCTTGAAAGTTATTGCTTAAGCAATATATTCTCCTTTTCTCTCTGCATAGGTCACAGGCAATTTGGCACCATACATGCATCACTATAGACATGAAATTTGCATGTGTCAATCAGATATATCATTGAGCACACCATAGGCTAATAATTGCATATTGTTTTGCATATGTTGCTGAATATGACATTGACATTATTACATATGCAATAACACATCTTGTTAGTGCACTGAGAATATGAACACTTCTGTGTTATTATTCTGCATTTTTTCTAGTGATTTCTTTTAGAGCAAAACCTCCATCCCCCAAAATAATGAAGTTTCACTAAAGGAGACCCTAAGTCAAATGGCATGGAGGTATTATTTGTATCCTAATTATTTTGGTAACAAATAATATAGTCGCCAGTTATAACATTTCCATTTGGTAAATGTGCCTCTGAGGCAGACCCATGCTAAGTTCCCCAACCATCAGGAAATAACTGAGGAAGTCCTTTCTCACTCTCTGGTCATCATAATACCCTGTCCATTTACTCTCTTGACCTAAATGCTGTTCAATGTCCTGGAAAAATGCTTGTGAAGATTTTCATAGGATGGTGCATGCTAGTGTGTGAGTAACAACTGCTGACCAAGTAAAGCTTGTTCAAATCGAATTCAGTGTGTGCCCTGGTAAAAATTTCTCATTCCTATTTACTACAGACACAATGAGAACCATTAGTCTGGTAAAGTAATCATTATTTTTAAAAGCTCATTTATGTCTTCCATGAGAGAGAGAGAAAATATAGAGAAGCAGGCATCCCCAACAGACTCTCCACTCTGTGATCTTCCTCTACTTTCAGTCAGCCTGGGTCATGGGCACACAGGTGCTTCAGTAAGAAGCTCCTTGGCCTTCTCTACCTGCCTAACACAGGGAGACCCCAGGATATGAACTTGGGGCCTTTCATTTTGAGTCCAGTTGTATTTACCACTGCACCACCATCTGGCCCAAGAATTATTTTTTTTTGCAGTTCAACTTGTCCTTCATGATTTATGCCTTTCTTACATGACATGCAACTGGATCCAAGATGTTTGCCCTCTCATTTCAGGGATCTTATTTCTAGAATGGCATTTATTTATCAACTGACTCATATATTCAATTTTTACTTAATTCTTGTATATATTCTTAACAGATATTTATTGTCTATTATGTCCAGAATACCATGCCAGGCAGTGGTTACTAAATAATAAAGAAAAATCAGTCTGTAACTTCAAAAACTGGACAATCCTGACTTTCCTTTTGTTCTTACTCAGGGTTTGCTTCGAATGCTATGTCTTGATTTCTGTAGTGATCTCCTTCTTCCAGTATTACTTCTAAAGAAAGGGCAGATTTATTTGATAACCTAGTATGACCATTGCATGTTTGGATTCTGAAGACCTTTATAACCCATAAACTTAATTATCACTCTAATAAGCAATAATCTGTATGCTACATGAGTAGGAATATTCTTACTATTCTTTTTTCCCTAACTTAGGAAAAATATCCTGAGAATGATGACATTTCTACACAATGCCAATGAATGAACACTTGCTATAGTAGCTGGAAAATTATTATTATTATTATAATTTTTTGGAGAGGATTTTCTATAGGGTGCATGTGTTCGCCAGACAGACAGACAGAGACAGAGAGACAGAAAGCAAGAAATCACCCCCCAGGGGGGATGGCAACGCCACAATCCCTTCTCCTCCATTCTCCTCTCGGGATCTTGGGCACGCGCCTGGCGTGAGGTAAAGCCACCGGGTCCGGGACTCGAAACGCGGTCGACTACGTGGGAGTCCAGCGACATAGCCATTATGCTAACTGCTGGTCCCGGAAAATTATTTCTAATTAACTAACTCCTTCCCCAAACTCTGTAGACTTTACTAAGAATTCACAACAAAGATGAAAGATAACAAAGTAAAGCAATATATTTGCACATCTAAAATTAATTTCTTGTCCACTTAACTTTTTTTTTTTCTTTGTTTGTGGGGGAGAGGTTTTTGCTATAGGACACGTGCACTCGCCAGAAAGACAGAGACAGACAGAGAGACAGAAAGCAAGAATTCACCCTCAGGGGGATAGCCATGCTGCAATCTCTTCTCCTCCTTTCTCGTTCAGGATCTTGAACACTCATGCACATGCACCCGCCATGAGTTTAAGCCACCGAGTCCTAGAATTGAACCGCGGTCAATTACATGGGAGTCCAGTGACATAGCCATTACACCAACTACTGGTCTCCACTTAACTTTTAATATCTTGGAAACATATCAATGCTTGCCACCAACTAGTGAACCCTTTGACCTTGATTACATTTACATGTGTAGTGAATGAAGGGAGGCTAGGGTTTACTATGAAAAACTCCAGGGAAGGACCACACTGAGGCCTTATAAAAGTTAAAAGGAAACATGACTTTAATGACTTTGACTTGGTAATAGAACTTTCATTTGCCTTTATTTTTTCACACACACGACTTCATTTCTATGAGCATTAAAATTATATTACATCTTAATGTAATAAAATCTTTATTGAATAATAGTTTTATATGTTCTTCAAATTAATAATTGGGTCCTTAACTATTAAAAAAAATCAAAACCAGTATGGTAAAATTTGCTTATAAAAAATTCTAAAAAAAATTTCCTTAATGGCTGATAAAGTGTTTTAGGGGAATTATCAATAGTAAAATGGAAATAGCCAGACTCATTAACAATAAAAGTTATATATAGTGGTGTTACTTAGTAATACTGTAAATAATATACCCCATGATATTAATAAAATATATCAGCCAAAACTTGGATAATGAGGCAGCAAGAATTGAGAAAAAAAAAAAAACCACTCAACAGTATTGTTGATATCTTAAAATAATAGTTTGTATGTCATTTCAACATTCTTTATAAATGAAATTAAAGACATTTAGTCTAATCTCCCAGCCTATGTAAATTTTTTCCCCCAAAGTAATTCTGATTACCCAGGTTTCATGTGAATATCTTCAGTACTGGAAAGCTCACTGCTTTTGTGCTAATCCTTTCTATTATTGATCATTTCTATCTATTTTAATGTTGTAAAGATGTTACATTGACATCTGATGCCTTATAACTTCTTTTTCTAATATTGCCACCCAAAGTAACAATCACGGAAAGTGTATTTTATTTTGATAATAGTATTGCCAGGACATTTCAAAAAAAACCAGTGTGCATATACACTAAACACACTAATACACTAATACACACAAAACCATCAGTCCTTTAGGCTGTCTGATAAATTTTTAAAGGTATAGGACATGTGAGTATTTGAGACTTTCTAATTAAACTGAATTGTCATTATGTACATTAGTCTTGTATAATAGTTTTTTTTTTCTTTTGGAGTGGTTTTTTGCTGTAGGGCGCATGCGCTCACCAGACAGACAGAGAGAGACAGAGAGATAGAAAGTGAGAAATCACCCCCCAGGGGGGATGGCCACGCTGCAATCCCTACTCCTCCATTCTCCTCTTGGGATCTTGGGCACACATGCACATGCCCCCAGTGTGAGTTTAAGCCACCGTGTCCGGGACTCAAACCGCGGTCGACTATGTGGGAGTCCAGCAACATAGCCATTATGCTAACTGCTGGTCCCAGTCTTGTATAATAGTTTAATAACAAATAATATAAAGAATATGTGTAGGGGTCAGTCAGTGGCATGGTGGTTAAGGTAGCTGGAGCTCACATGATTGCATGGTTCAAGTCTAGGACCTGGAGGCTTGCAAAACATACAGTCACATATGACCAAAATCCTGAGAAAGAACTGTAGTGTAGCCATTTTCCTGAGAGTGTACTTTCCCATTTTTCTTCTATGTATATTTTTCTCTTTCTCTCTTGCTCTCTCGCTCTGGTGAGTGTATTCCTCCAAATGGAAGGAAGGAAGCAAGGAAGGAAAGAGAAAATAATATTAAAAAAAGAAAAGAAAAATAAGAAAGTATGTTTGCTTTTGCCTCTGATTCAGGCTATTCAACTATGTAGATTACCATGATTTTTGTGCAGAACAAGAAGTTGATCAAACTTAGTTTTGAGTTTGCATCAGTTTCCATTGTTTCCCAGGCTTTGTGTAGTTTTTATGTAACAATACAAGTCTGATGTCTGGTTTTCATTTCCTTGTCTCCTTTCCCATAATCTTAGTAATATTTTATATTTTCTAAATAAGTTGACAGCTTTAAATCAAAGATCTTAAAATATAACTATCTGGGGGCCAGCAGATGGCATAGCAATTATGTTGCTGGACTCTCACATGGCTAACCACAGTTCGAGTCTCAGACCTGAAGGCTTGACACTCATGCAGGGCATGCGTATGTGCATGCCCAAGATCCCGGGAGGAGAATGGAGGAAAATGGATTGCTATATAACCATTATTCCTGGAAGGCGGTGGGTTTTTCTCACTTTCTCTCTCATTGTCTCTGTTTCTCTCTCTCTCCCTGGTGAGCACATATACCATAAGGCAAAAATCCTCTCCAAGATTTTTGTGCAGAACAAGAAGTTCATCAAACTTAGTTTTGAGTTTGCATCAGTTTCCATTGTTTCCCAGGCTTTGTGTAGTTTTTATGTAACAATACAAGTCTGATGTCTGGTTTTCATTTCCTTGTCTCCTTTCCCATAATCTTAGTAATATTTTATATTTTCTAAATAAGTTGACAGCTTTAAATCAAAGATCTTAAAATATAACTATCTGGGGGCCAGCAGATGGCATAGCAATTATGTTGCTGGACTCTCACATGGCTAACCACAGTTCGAGTCTCAGACCTGAAGGCTTGACACTCATGCAGGGCATGCGTATGTGCATGCCCAAGATCCCGGGAGGAGAATGGAGGAAAATGGATTGCTATATAACCATTATTCCTGGAAGGCGGTGGGTTTTTCTCACTTTCTCTCTCATTGTCTCTGTTTCTCTCTCTCTCCCTGGTGAGCACATATACCATAAGGGCAAAAATCCTCTCCAAAAAAAAAAAAAAAAAGTTTGCTCTGTGAAGTTCCTTGAAAATAATTTATACATGTTTACACACAGGAAACTAAACCTCTCATGTTGTCTGTTTGTTACAACTGAGACTCAGTGATTGGCCTGTGATGCGATGACAGCGTAAACAGAGGCCCCAAATATATAGGTTTTCTTTCAGGTTACTGAACTGCAAGAAATTGAATGATTTTAATGATGCAATTCCTATGTGCAAATTTTATTAGTGTAGTGTACAGAACTCGGGAAGGAACAAAAGTATTTAACGAGAAAACTGCCTTTCTTCCTAACAAAGTATTTGGCTCAAGTTTGCAATAATCAGTTCATTAGGGTAGATAAATGGGAGTACACTCTGCAGTGTAATATTTGGCAGCAAAGAAAATGAGTAGTCTACTGCTGCATGCCACTACGTGGGTGATACCTGCGTGATGCACTGGGGACCAATGAGGTGACCAGTTTTGGAAAAGGTAACAGGAGAACTGGTAGGCTTTTGGCAGTGTCTTTATAGATCTGTTTGGTGAGTACAGGGATATGTTAATTTTGTGATAATTCTTGATTCTGTCTACATGAATGTGACTTATTATAAATAAATCTGTTCTGTAACACTTTATTAAAAGTGTACCGATATTTATTGACTATTATATTGGAAATATAATTGTGGTTAGTTGCCATAATTTCAATGCTATATTATCCATAATGTAGATCAAGTTTGCATAATAATTTCTAAGGATTTCACACCTTTACTTGTAAAGTTGACAATGTATTTTTTTTCAAAATGGGTTTTATTTTTATTTTTTTTATTTTTATTTTTTGAAGATTGAATTTAAGTATGAGTTTATTTCGGTACAAAACATTTAATACACTTGAAATAGTTTTTTTTTTTGAGAGTTTTTTGCCATAGGACGCGTGCACTCGCCAGACAGAGACAGAGATGTTAAGCCTAGTATGCAGCATATTCATACTGGAAAAGTTCGTTTTGTATGCTGTAAGGATGTACAGTAATTAGATGTAAAAAAATGTAAAAAAAATGTAAAAAAATTTTTTTAAGCATTGTGTGGGTAGAGGCTCAGAGTTCTAGCTAGTAAAGAGCATTTTACATCACAATTCAGTTATTCTGTTTGGTCACTTTTCCAGCTTTATGTAATTGACAGATTTCATAAGCATGTCATTCATGCTTTAGATAATAAAAGTATTAAAAATGGTAGTGTACAGAATGAAAGCCTGTGGCACATCATTAGGGAGCGCTCTTCAAGTTAACATAGCCATTAATCAACATATTTGGGCCCTGATTATTAGCCATTTCTGAATTTACCTGAAACTGTTATCTCCAAGCCCACATTTTACCATTTTATACTTGTCAGACATTTTGCCAAAGACTTTGCTATAATTAAATTTGGAGATACATCTATGGAATTTATTCTGTTCTATTAAATAAGAACTTGATTTGAAAAGGGATGCCTCATAACATCAGCACTGCCTCCACTGCCACTAGTCCCTCTCCCCATTCTCTTATTCCAAATAATCAGAACTCACATTCCAGATTTTAGAAAGAACTTTCTTGTCTATATTTTATAAAATTATCAATTTACTTATTTTTAAAATATATGTATCCTAGTGTGTGGCTTTTTGTATTTTGCTTTTGTTTGTTTTCACTTTACTTTTCTGGAAGCTCCTGTGATAAGTATTCAAGGAAGGTAAATTTATGTTTAGGATAAATGTCAGTTCTTGGATCTATAATATATTTTTTTTTCTTTTTTTTCTTGGAGAGGTTTTTGCTATAGGGCACGTGCACTTGCCAGAAAGACAGAGAGAAACAGAGAGATAGAAAGTGAGAAATGGGGAACCAGCAGTTAGTGTAATGGCTATGTTGCTGGATTCCCACGTAGTCGACCCACGTAGTCGACAGCGGTTCGCGTCCCGGACCCGGTGGCTTAGAACTCATGCTGGGCGCGTGTGCGTGCATGCCCAAGATCCTGAGAGGAGAATGGAGGAGAAGGGATTGCAGCGTGACCATCCCCCCTGGGGGGTGATTTCTTGCTTTC
>NW_006159440.1:2318686-2384529 GCF_000334495.1 Tupaia belangeri chinensis | reverse complement strand
TTTCTCCTCTAGGGATCTTGGGATTGCACGCATACACACCCGGCATGAGTTTAAGCCTCCGGGTCCGGGACTCGAAACGCAGTCGGCTACATGGGAGTCCAGCGACATAGCCATTATGCTAACTGCTGGTTCCAGGACTATAATATAAATTTGAATGTTTTGCAAAAATGAAAGCAGCTGTATCCATCTTATGTCTGAACTTGTCTCAGAGAAGAGTTTCTATACTCTCTTCCTTGGGTTGCTCCTCCCAGAACGATTTGAAAACTGTTATCCTAGTTGGAGAAGGAAGGCATGGGAGAGAAACAGTTCTGTCTTTCTGTCATTTCATCATACTTATAAATGTTTTATTTCTCCCTGTTGTGTCTCATAATTGCTGCTAATTTAAAAGATTTATTTATTTATTTTACTAGAGGGTATTTGCTTGTCAGAGAGAGAGAGAAAGAGCAAGAGAGAGAGAGGAAGAAAGAAAGAGTGAGAGGAGAAAGCAACACTCTGCCAACCTTCTTCATCACTCCTTCCTTTCGGGATTTTGGGCATGCATGCTAGGTATCTGGTGTGTTTTTCAGGCTGCTAGGTCTGGGACTCTGTCACAGTTGTGCTATGTGGGATTGGCTGCCTTAACCACCAGACAGTGAAGTTGGCCCCATTTTGTATTTCTTTCTTTTTAAAAAATTGTTTATTTAATTCCATTTGTTGTTATTGTTGTTGTTGTTGTTGTTGTTACTATTATTATTTGGAGAGCTTTTTACTATAGGGCATGTGCACTTACCAGAAAGACAGAGAGAGACAAAATCCCAACCCCCCCCCCCAGGGGGGATGGCCATGCTGCAATCCCTTCTCCTCCATTCTCCTCTTGGGATCTTGGTCACACGTGCAAATGTGCCCGGTGTGACTTTAAGGCACTGCGTCCAGGATCATTCTCCTCTTGGGATCTTGGTCACGTGTGCAAATGTGACCAGTGTGACTTTAAGGCACTGCGTCCAGGATTAGAACCGCAGTCTACTACTCTGTCAAGTCTAGTGACATAGTCATTATGCCAACTGCTGATCCCACATTATTATTTTTTTAATCTGACCAGACAGAGACAGAGAGAGAGAGAAAAGGAAAGTAAGAGAGCGAGCCACCAAGTCTGGGACTCGAACCATGATCGCCCATTTGGGAATCCAGCACCTTTAAACACCATGCCACCTGCCGGCCCCTGCCCACTTTGTATTTCTGAGAAATACCAGTGGAAATAAGTATGTAAATAAATATGTAAATAAAAAATAAATATGTCCTCAACTGCTATTACATGTGGAGTTAATTTTTATTAAAGTTTTGACTTTGTTTCTTTTGTTGACTTTGTAGCATTTGCTTTCTTGCCTCTGATTTGTATTTTGGTTTGTATATTCCTCTTAATAATATCCCTCTTTGTCTTCTTTCACTGCTTTCCTCTCCTGTCTTCTCTTTCCTTTTGTCTCTATCATTTTGTAACTTTCTCAGGAACCCATAATGCCATGCTAAAATTATATCTTACATTGCTGGCCCTGTGCCTTTCCCTGGCAGTGTTATTAGGGAATTTTTGGTCAAGTCACCAAGCCAGTGGGTGCCTTCACTCATCTCAAATATGCCTATTTTCTAACCTCTTCAGGCATATATTCTTCTATAAGTCTTATCTCCAAGAGAGTAAGCAGGTTTCTTCAGTCTCTTTTCACAACAAGTTATTCCCGAACCAGTCTTATTTTCAGCCCTGACTCAGGCTTCCTGTCTCTGATGCATACCGGGAACTTCCATTAACCAATATTCCATAGGAGCCAGAGCCCTGCTTCCTCTGTATGTTCCCAGGCCCTGACTCCACAGACCTCAGCTCCAGTCCTACTCATTCTACTGCATTTTGGTTGCATCTCTCAGGCATGGAGATGCTTATCTTATTTTCCGAGCCTGGCTATGTCTTTTCAATTTTCTTTTTATCTATCTTATCTAAAAATACCATGTAGTTGGAGCAGAAGGAGGCTTTAAAACCTTAACTCATAATGTTATCTTGCCTAGAGTTTTCTTTGCAATTTATTCTTTTCATCTGATACATATTTTTCAATCAGTTATTAAAGGTAGTTCTCTCCTTAATTGAAAATTTTCTCTTGTTTTCTTCTAAATTAGAATCCAGGCTGATAGTCTCTGGATTCTAGATATAACCACCAGTTTAATGTCATGTATATTCTGGAGTCATTTATCACAAGCAAAGAAGTTCTATACCCTCTCTTGAACTACCTGCTGAGTTCCTGTTTTCTTTCAGAGATACTGACTTACAAAACAAAAAGTACAGTCTTGTTAAAGAGTGTTAGTTTCAGCCATTCAAAGTGCTAGTTTTCATCCAATTTTTCCAGGTTTCGTACTGTACTTTATCCCTCCAGCAACCCTAGTAGAATGGACATCTACAATAGAATATTAACACTGTATCGTTACAGGACACACGTGTGTGTGTGTGTGTGTGTGTGTGTGTGTGTGTGTGCATGAGCACACAGTGAGAGAAATGTGTTGTATTAAGAGAAACAGAAAAAGTGAACAGGGAAATGGAGAAAGGAGGGATGTGGAAAGGGAGAAAAGGAGGAAGGAAGAAAATGATGGAGAAAGGGAGTGAAGGGATGGTGTCCTTGTTTTTCAGAGAATAGTAAGTTCTGTAAGTACACATCATTCAAGTTACTCCAAAAATTTACTAGTTATTTACTTGGTAATTTTGACTCTCTTATCTCTAGGCAAGAGCTATTAAGTCTTTCAGGACATTCAGACTTTATGACTGACTATTGAGTGTCTCTACCTCCTCTTCAACTTCCACTCCCTTTCTTTCAGCTGCTTCAATACATTGGCAGCACTTTTGCCCTCTTATATACCATTTTCCAAAGGCTTTTGTGATGAAAGAGGTATCATTCTTAATCCTTGGATCAATAGAGGTTACACATTTCACAAGCCAAATGAACAAAGTAATCAACTTCCCCAAATTACATTCCTTGATAGATCAAAGAGAAACCGGAAACTTTTCATCGATCTTTGCGATATATTCCTCATGAAAGCCTGACATTTGCCCTTCCCTTAAGGTTGTTGTTCTTGCCACATATACTTCTGCAAAGGAATAAGTTTGACTTATATTCCCCTGTTTTTAGTTTTGCTCCTCTTAAAGTTGACAATAAACACTCTTTTGTTAGAAGTAATGAGATAATGGGATTAAGTAGCTGTGTGCTAATTGTTTGCTTACTGAAAAATTTTAATGTGGAAAAAAACAGATAACTTAAAATTTATTCTGCAGTATTCATTTACAAGGCACTCATGGGAAAAGTCTAGATAATTCCAGTCAACCAGATGTATTTCTGTTTCTTCCCTTATTGTATTAATTCCCTGTTGATGTTGACATAGATAGAACTTTGTATTTTGAAAAAAGAATTTTCTTCAAGTTTCCAACTATATGTTTTACAATTTAGAAAACATTTGTATTATCTCTTGATGACTGAGTCAATTGTTATTCAAAAAATGCTCTATGGCTCCTCCAAAATTTTAAAGAATTTTAAGTAAAATAGGAATGTGCATGATATATGACTAAAGGAAGTATTAGACACCACAATATTAAAAAGAAAGGGAAAAAAACCAGCATGTAAGTAACACACAGATCACAAAGCAGAAACATTTAACTAAAATTGTTAGTGAACAGATTATCAGAAAAGTGATCCCAAGGAGATATTATAGATTGGCTTTCTTAGGATACATATTCTAAGACAAAATTAGGGAGTGTTTTGGGATGGAAATCTATAAAAGGAAAGAAAGTATGCTGAAAATAAAGTATGTTTTTGCTCTACATTAGTGCTATTTTCCTGATAAATTTTTGGCTGTTTAATTTGCCAAAGGGTATTAACACTCACTGGAGAGAGACAGAGAGAGTGAGGGAAGGTGAGAAAGCAGCTCCCATGGAATGGTCACACCAAAATCCCCTCTCCTCCATCTCTCCCTTCTTTCAGGATTTTGGACAGAGATGCGTCCCTCCTCCATGTGTTTCTCAAGTCACTGGATCTGGGGACTCTAACCACTCAGTCGGCAATGTGGAATCTAGCTGCCTTAACCACTGTGCCATGGGCTGTCCTTAGTAAATGCTTTTACTTTATTGTTATTTGATAGTCTATGCTATTGAACTTTTATTTCCAAAAGAAGTTTAATTTTGTTTACTAACACATTATTTTTCCAGAAATATGGTTATCAAAAACATTGGCTGTGTATCTCCTAGGTGTTAATAAACATACTTGCTGATGTCTTATACAACTTAGCAGGGGTTTAGTGTAAGATTAAGTTCCAATTAAGAAATATTAATACTCTTTGAACTCTGTACTCCTCAAGGCAAAATATATTTTAGAGTTATGTATAATTGTGTGATTTTTTGTTTAATATCTAATTTACTAAAAAATAAAACTGTCATGAAGGGAAAGGAATTAGATAGTTATATATTTTTTTCTCTAAGATTTTAGCTAGAGAGTTCATGGTAAATTGATCAACTCTCAGCCAATTAGACTTTGACATGAACTAATAAGATCTAATTGACGAATTATGAAGACATTTGCTCAAGAGAAAATGAGCGCATAATTACAACATAAAGAGGTTAAAGAATCAATGTTACCCAGCTGGAAGAATATTAGTTGAAGTCCCAGTGGTATCTCTAAAGGACACTTCATAATATATCTGTGAAATATAGCACTGCCAAGGCCAATTAAGATACATAGAATAATCCATTGTCAATTGTACAAGTTAAGCTTTAGATATTCAGTTTTGCTTCTTGCCTCTGCCTTCTTTAGGTGCTGGAGGATGGTCTCCCTCGGACAGTGACCATTATCAATGGCTTCAGGTGGACTTTGGTAATCGGAAGCAGATCAGCGCCATCGCAACCCAAGGACGATACAGCAGCTCAGACTGGGTGACTCAATACCGAATGCTCTACAGTGACACGGGGAGAAACTGGAAACCTTATCATCAGGATGGGAACATCTGGGTGAGTCAGGGTCAAGAATGCAAAGACCTAGAATTGGGTTGCAAAGATCTAGAAATGGTGGAGGAATCACTGAGCTATCATTGTCAATATTTATATATTAAAATCTCCTACATACTGATTGATCAATCTACCTGTCTGTCTACCCACCCACCCACCTATCTCTGCATTTATCTGTCCTGGTTGGTTGAGGAATGTTTCATCAGGCAGCAGGCTCTGTCCAGTGCTCAGGGCAATGAGTCTCATCTCAATCTGGGCCGTTTAAAGTGTATGATGCCAGGCACACTCACACAAATGAAATCAGAATCATGTAGGTAGAAATTATGATTAATGATGCTGACAACAATTGTCAATTTGAGTAAAACAGTGAAACTGTAAGGAAAATAATTTTTAAAAGTAGGAGCAGTGATATATAATAAGAAAATATATTTTACGTTTTTTATTATGCTGTTTTAAATGTTTATTTCAAGTTTATATACTTCTAAATTCTCAAATGGGAAAATTACATATATTCGAGCAAATATTCACATTTGACTAAAATTTAAGGGATCTATTTTAGTTTGATTATTTAACAAAGTAACATTAACTGAAATCAAACATATTAATATTTAATTAATAAATCAAGAAATAGAGGAAGAGGAAGGAAAAGAGAGCAATAAGTAGGAGGATAACTGGGAGGAGGGGGAGGAAGTAATTCACTACTCAAAATGTACCATTATTAGTATTAGAGTGGTGGGTATTTTCAACCTGATGAGAACTCAGTCATGCAGAATTTATATTTTAAAAGTCCCCAAGTAATTTTTTTGAATAACCAGAGTTTAAGAATTCTAGGTAGCGTAGGTATCATCTCCATAGCAGTAGCTAAAGATAGTAACTATCATGTAAAATGAAGACACAGTCTTGATAATAAAATGTCTTTTTGAATAGTACTATAGATATAAATTCCTTCAAGTCATAATTGTATGATGAGGGTATTTGTATACTAGGATGTATAAGTTACAGACAGCAATTTGTAGGAATTTTTATTTTTAATAGAAAGAATTTATCTTACAATGAAGGTAATTCAGAAGCTCAGGAATAACTTATTGAAAAGTGATTCTCAACACTGGATACACAATGGAATCATCTAGGGAGCTTGAAAACATACAGATGTCTGTATCTCAACTCCAGATACATGGATTTAGTTGTGCACAGTGCAACCTGGACTTTGGGGTTTTCAAAGCTCCCCAGGTGATTCTAATATTCACCCAATTCTAAGATCCTTAAATTTAGGTTGGTTTTCAGTCTGCAGTTAGATTGGATTATAATTTTTTGAGAGATTGCTTGCTATAGGGTGGGTATACTCACTGAAAAGACAGAGACAGAGAGGCATAAAGTGATAATTACCCCCTGAGGGGATGGCCATGTCATTCCCTTCTCCATTCTCCTCTCAAGATTTTGGGCATGTTTTCATACATGCCCAGTATGAGTTTCAAGCCACCATGTCTAGGACTTGAACTGTGGTCAGCCACATGGGAGTCCAACACCTTAACCAGTATGCCACCTACTGTGCCCTATAATTTATTTTATTTTATTTTTATTATGGGAAAAAATACAAGTAGTAGAGTAGAATATTAAAAAAGATCTTTCCTCAGCCAGGAGGTCGAATAGTGGTTGGGGTCCTGGACTCCCACATGGCCAACCATAGTTTGAGTCCTAGACCTGGTGACTTACAAATCATACTGAGTGTGTGTTTGTGCATGCCCAAAATCCCTGGAGTTAAATGGAAGAGAAGTGACTGTGCCATAGCCATCCACTCTGGGAGATTATTTCTCTCTTTCTTTGCACTTGCTCTCTGGTAAGTACGTGTATCTTATGGCAAAAATCTTTGAAAAGAAAGGATCTGTCTTAATGTTTAGCAGAGAGAGAGAGAAGGAGATGGAGCAAGTCATCGATCAACCAAACAGATCAATCAAGACTAAGCAATTAAGGCTTAAACCACAATCTCTTCAAATAACACACTTAATATTTCCCACTCTCTACCCTAAAATCATATTAACATGTTGATACAATTATTCAAAGGGCTGCAGGTCAGACTTCAAACTGCCTCTCACATTTCTTCTTTTGTAAAGTCTTCATCACCAAATTAAGAATGTGTTCAAGGGATTAGCAAGTGGCATGGTGGTTAAGGTTCCAGATCCCACATGGGCGACTCTGTGGTTCAAGTACTGTACTCAGTGACCTAAAGATCACACTGAGCATGTCGCATGCATGTCCAAAGTCTTGAGAGGAGAATGGAGGAGAAGAGATTGTGACATGGCCATCCCCATTCAGGGGTGATTTCTCATTTTCCCTTTGTCTCTCACTGGCAAGCACAAATGTCCTATGGCAAAAGATCTGGAAAAAAAAATGCTAAAATCTTCTATTTTAATGTGCTAATGCAACAATAGAGGTGGCTGCAAAAATGTCATGATACTCAAATTTTAATTTACTTCTCAGATGCTTAACAACTAGGAATAATCTGAGTGAGACTAAATGCATATTCATAAGTTAGGACAACTAAAGAGGGCAGAACTTTCCAGGGTGACTTGGATTCTTTATTTAATATAAAATACCAGTGGTTGAGTCAGAAACACCAGAGTGTTCTGCAATGAAAATATTCCCAATTGTGAAGGTAGTCTGAGTCTACCTACAGGGGTCTCAGCCTTTTCTGATGGAAATAAAAGGTACATTTCTATTGACTTCTACCTTTCTAGTTTTTATTTAGCTTCCTTTCAAATCACATATTTCTCATTAAAAATCCATGTTCTGGGCTGACCTTATAGCACACCAGTTAAGTAATATGCATCAAGAGCTAGATCCCACATAACCAACTGCAAATCCTGGCTCTAGTGACTTGGAAAAACAAAACAAAACAAAACAAAACAAAACACTGGGCATGTGTGCATGCATCCTTGAAGTCCTGCTGGCATGGAGAAACAAAGGGAAAAAAATAAGTGCAATGTGGTCATGCCCCATCATAGGGTGCATTTTCTCTCTTTTCCTTTGTTTCTTTTTTCTCTGGTTCTCACTTGTTTCCCCTGGCAAGTCCATGAGCAATTAAAAATAAAAAAGGAAAAAGAAAAAAAAGAAATAGGCCGTGTGATTTTTTTTTTTGTTCTAGAAGAAACAGTGAACTAATTATGAAACTTAAAAACCCAACCAAATTGGAGACACAATCTACATATTGCAAAATACATTTAAGTTACAATAAGCCTGCAACATAATGATTATATGATTTTAATAAACTATGACAGAAATTTGTTAATTCTTACTAATGCAAAAAATAGTCCATTGCTTTGATGTATTCTAAAAGAGATAAAGTTCATTGCCTTCTAAAAATTCATGAGTACTTTAGAGCTTATGTCTTAACATGTATTAAGTGATTAAAATTTAGCCTTTATAAATCTCAACCAAAATACCTTTTGGGCTTAAATTTATTAAAAATGGTAATTAAATATTAGAATTTATTTTAATCTTTTAGAACTTAACATGATGTATATTGGACTTACATAAAAAAGAATTCTAATATAGATAAAATTG
Source organism: Tupaia belangeri chinensis (assembly GCF_000334495.1). Classification (NCBI taxonomy): domain Eukaryota; kingdom Metazoa; phylum Chordata; class Mammalia; order Scandentia; family Tupaiidae; genus Tupaia; species Tupaia belangeri. The sequence goes on along the minus strand of NW_006159440.1, from coordinate 2,375,969 downwards.
AATGGCTTTTTGATGGAAAGATCTTATAAGATGTAATGTTTGATATCATCTTTTAAAACTTTTTTTTGAGTTTATCCATTATTTTTTTCTGTAAGAGGTGAAGATTGAGAGAGAGAGAGAGATTGAGAGAAAGGTACCCTTAATGGACTCTCCTTGCTGTGTTCTACCACTGGTCTCAGCCAGCCCAGATCACAGGCATGAGTAAGTGCATGGGGAATTCATGGGACATAAATCCTGGACCCTTTCCTTGTGGGAAAGCTGTTCCAGTGCCATACCACTGTCTGGACCCAAGTATGAGGTAATTTTGAAACTGCTTTTCCTTTCCATTCCTATAATGTATGTTACCTGAGAAGAGTGGAAGGTAATATACATTCAATCGCATTAATTTTACTTTTAACAAATATCAATGGTTATTCTTTCTATAATTGTTGGGAAAAAATACACTGTGATTAATTCTATTATAATACTCTTATTAAATGTCCATCTGGATATTCTAGATAACAAAATAAGCAAAGAGCAGGGGAACAAATAGTGGTGCAGCAGTAAAACACAATGGTCTGTGAGGCAATCCCACATAAAAAGGTTCCTGGTTCAAGTATGGAGACCTCCCCAAGTAAGCCAGATACATGCTTGCTCATGCACCAGGGCTGGCTGAAGGATGGGCATGGATTACAGCATTAGACTCTGTTGGGGGTGCTGTATTACTCTTTCTCTTTCTCTGTTACTCATGGAAAAATAAATGAATAAACTTAAAAAAAAGCAAAGGACAGAGACCAAGAGATGGTGAAATGGTTATGTCGCTTCCCATGTAGTCGACATAGTTCAAGTCTCAGACATGTGGTAGCTTAAACCTCACACCTGGCACAAGTGCATGTGTGCCCAAAATCCCAAGAGGAGAATGGCGGAGAAAGGATTGCAGCATGGCCATCCCCCCAGGGGGGTGATTTCCGATTTCTCTTTGTCTCTCCTGTGAGCACACATGCCCTATAGCAAAAATCTCTCTTAAAAATAAATAAAATAAAAAGGCGAACAATAAGGGATACAGGTGAGAATAAGGACAGTTTCACAAAATTTTCAATTAGCAATAATCGTGCCTCAGATAAACCTCATTGGCTATGATCCTGACACTGCACAAAGCTAGTTTCATAAGATTTTAAAGTCATGAAACTTCATAGAATGAGATTGGCTCTCAAAAAAATGGGAATATTTAATATTCAAACATGTGAGTTACTAAATGTGCTTAACTAATCAAATCTTCATTCCCCTTTGACAATACTGAGCATAATAGAATCTTTCATATTTTATTCACAATACCATTTCTTTTTATTTATAATTTCCTTTCCAATGCAAAAGGAAAATGTGTACCAGTTGGTAAAATTGCCAAAAAATTATGGCTTTTACATATCCTACAAACTAATGTGCAAACTCCTCTTGAGGTGTTTTCAGGATTTCTAAGTATAATCTGCTGGAAAGAGAGGAAGAATTCTATACAAGCATTTCTTATCAAAAGTCCATTTAACATCACATTAAATAAGAATTCCAGCAGGTTTTTGCTAGGAGGGTGCATTCATTTTTGCTTGGGAAATTAAATGACTGGTTTTTGAATGCAGATATTTGGAGCTGAATTTGAAGTATTTTTAGTGAATACCTTCTTGACACACAGTTACTAGTTAGCAGTGTAGTAACATACTACACATCTGCCTGTTATATAAACATACTTTTTTCTTTTTCAAAGTTTTTTTTTCTTAATCATGAAAATAAATGCCTAATGATCAGTTGTTTTTAAAAACAGCTTTGATATCATTTGTTAATGGTAAGCAGAATCAGACAGGGACTAGTTACCACTTCATCTATTAGATATAGAATCATGGAGAAGAGAAATGTTTTAGCATCTCTCAATTGCATAGTTCAGGGCCAGCATGTAATGTGGTGATTGAGACTCTGTACTCCCACATGGCTGACCGTGGTTTGAGCATTTACCTGTCATCTTGCTTTCTCACTTTCCCTCTCTGTCTGTCTGTCTCTCTTTCTCTCTCTCTGTTTCTCTCTGGTGAGTGTACATGCCCTGTAGCAAATTAACAAATAATGATAAATAAAATTTAAAATTTTTTTAAAAAATGTAAATAAATTAAATGGTTAGAGTCTTACCAAGAATTTTCTCTTACCAGTATTAAATAGAATATTTGCAAATTTGGTTAAAAATTTAGATATTTGTGTTGCTTATATGACACAAACACACACCACACACACACATACACACATATATATGTATAACTTTTTTTACTTCATTGTTGATAACAGATATAAAACATCAAACATCTGGACTGAAAAGCAGGTTAAGTCATTAAAATGATTTGTTTTTTTGAATATCAAGTTAATAGCTGGACCACATATTCTGTTTTATTTTTAGTAAAATATCCAATTAACCAGTATTTATATAATAGTAGCTCCTAAACATCCTTTTAGAAAAGCCTGTGATTAGTTGTTTGGCAAATGAAAGCCATGATATATAGTCAAAAGGTCTAAATTCAAGTATCTCCATTCATTTACTTGTTTCATAATTTTGGAGATGACTTTATTTCTGGGCCTCAAATTCCTAATCTGAAAAAATAGTCCCTATTGGGAGATATAAGTGAGGATATGTAAGTTTAAAAAAATGATGCAAGCCATACAGATTTAAAAACATGTGTCTGATCTATTGCCAATCTTAGAATCATTCTACAAATCTACTGTGGTCTAAATAGTGAGAATACTCTATAATAATTTTCCAATGTTTTTAGTCCCTCTCTGATCCTGTTTATTTATGCTTACTCTTAATCATGATTGAAAATATCTGACAATATTTCAGATGGAGGAAATGTGACGTAAAGTAGGCAGTAGAATGTGGGGAAATCTCTGGCCTATTTCCTCATTAACAAATGAAGAAGTATTTATAAATACATTAGTAGAGACGCAGTGCAGGCTGAACCACTGAGGCGTGACTGGGAGGCCTAGCTCTGTGCCAAGTGCCATTGCAGTGCTTGTAACAAATTATCTGTTACCATAAAGATGGTCTTGTGTCCAATGAGCCATTTAAGGGGACACTGTTTAAACATGAATGGATTATTCTGTCCTGTCTTTCCAACCATTTGTTATAATGGTTGCACTAATTTTCCAAATCACTTAAAAACCTGTTCCCATAATAAATGTAAAACATAAATGCCTTCAGTTCACAGTTTAATAGTGTACCTAGATTCCCTCAGAAGAATTTAGAATTCCTTTCTACATATGAAACTAAAAATGACAGTCATCTTTGTCACTTTCTTCTCTATCTTCCATCAGATAATTCTCTTTCTACTTGACATAGGACATAAATGTAATTCTTTTCTATGTCAGGGCTGGCCCTATAGCCTAGTGATTAAGGGAGCTAGATCCCACATGACCAGCTCTGTGGTTTGAAACCAAGGCCCAATAGTTGAAAAACATGCCAGGCATGTGTGTGTACCTGCCCGAAGTTCTGACAGGATGGAGAATGGACAAGAAGGGATTGTGGTATGACAATGCCTCATTTTAGAATTCTTTCTCCCTCTCTTTCTCTGTTTCTCATAACACATGTGCCCTCTGGAAAATAAAAAAAAAAAGTAGATGGGGAATACTCTTGCTTGTGTGTGTGTGTGTGTGTGTGTGTGTGTGTGTGTGTATACATTATTGCTGCCATCAGTTATTTAGTAAAAGAACCAGATAAGCATATTCAAAATAACTTCATGGATAGCTTATTGATAAATAAAACATGTCAAAATAACTTGCATTAAACACTTTCTAAAATGATCTTTGCTATAAATGGGGCAAAAATCTTCAAGACTTGTATAGAAGAAAACAATTTTCAAGGTGAGTTTAGAATAAGCTTCTTATTTCTGTGAAATAAATTTTTTGTTTACACCCCTCCTAAGCTGGATGATATTTTAAAAGTCTCATGAATTTTAATAACTTGAGTGGATATTCCAGATCCTTTTGCATATACTGTAATGCTTCCACTGGTGAATTTTGATCACCTTTCTAAATACACATTTGTCTTTTGAGATTCTCATCTTAAGGGGTCATGATTTCTTGTGTCAATTTATGTCATCAACACTCTACACATATGGAACTATTCTAACAGTTATGTGTTTATTTTTTTCTGAAAATTTGAAAAGTAAAAATAAAAATTAAATATAAAAAGTTATTGATATTAATAATATTGCCTGTATTATTGGCATACATTTTTAAATCAAGGGAAATTATATAATTTTTAAGATTATTTTACAGGTAGGGAAATGATAGTATATAACTTCATGGTCTAGTGTGTATTTCATCTCTGAGACAAAATAGAGTATATGGAATCATCGTTCTGATTTTTCAAGTAAATTTGATTGCTTGTCATAATCTCTGAAAGGAGGCTGATCCATTATACTGATATTCTCTGGTACTTTATTTTACATTGGAATCAAATAATGAAGATGCTAATATATATATTTTTCTTATCAGACCAAGGTTGGATTTAGGTAATATAAGGCTGAATGACTTTAAGGAGATGCAAATTTATGTAATGTGTTGATAGATGGATACCTACAAATAATTGGAATAAGGTATGAATTCCCTCATGTAAGATGCTGGTCTCTGCTTTGTTCAAGTCATAACTTACTGGGAGCTGGACTAATACTTGTAGACATACGTGGGGATTTAGAGCATTGTAAACTAGCTTCTTGTGTGGCTGCAGACCCCTTAGAGGCAGTGGAATGAGCAGTTCAGTGATGCGCTCTGGAATCAGCCCACCCAGGCCCACCGTCTTGATTTCAGTCACACACCTGTCTGATTCTGGTCAGATGTTTTAGTCTTTTAGAATTTTCTCAAAGTAAAATGAGGCTAATAATAGTGCTTTCCTCACTTACTGCAATAACTTACTTCAGTGGAGGCTGTGGGTACTAATAACCCATGTGAATAACTTACAGTGGTGCATATTAATTACTCTATTATTAAATTTTATAAAGTTGTGATTTTTCAGATGCTTTAACATATTTATTCCATTGGGCACTTAAAGCAGTTTGTTGCTTTTACTTACCCATTGCTTTTCTCTTACTGTATTTTTATGTGTATTGTATTATAATCTGTGCTTCTCATCCTGAAATAACTGACAACTCATTTTTAAGTATAATTGAGAATGTTGCTTTAATTTATATCGTTCAAATCATGGTTGTGGGACCAGCAGTTAGCGTAATGGCTATGTCGCTGGACTCCCATGTAGTCGACCGCAGTTCGAGTCCCAGACCTGGTGGCTTAAACTCACGCCGGGGCGTGTGCGTGCGTGCCCAAGGTCCCGAGAGGAGAATGGAGGAGAAGGGATTGCGGCATGGCCATCCCCCCGGGGGGTGATTTCTCGCTTTCTATCTCTCTGTCTCTGTCTGTCTGGTGAGCGCACGTGCCCTATAGCAAAAACCTCTCAAAAAATAAAAATAAAAATCACGGTCGTATTAATTGTCACACTGAGTCCTATGCACTGCCATACATATTATGTTTGGATAATTCCTGCAGACACAAGATTTTGATTAAACCCCAGTGAAGCTATGACTATGATGCTTCCATTAGATGTATTATAGTTTAATGAATTCGCTCTAATTAACTTTAGAAATCAAAGAAAATAATCTGCTTTTGTTCATAGTCCTCCTATATTTTGACATCTTAAGCTATTTGAAAATAAGAAAAGCAGACCTTACAGTAGATTTACAAGCATTAGCTAAAATGGTTGGCATTAAGTAGGCATGCAGTAGCTGACATGCAGCTGCAAAGGGGCCACTCTACTCACCTGCTGCTCAGAGTCTGGTCTGTGGTCTCCAGCAGCACCTGGAAGCTTGTCAGAAATGCAGACTCACAGAAGCCCACCCTAAACCGATAGTATCAGCCTCTAGTTTAATCATGTTCACAGGTGACTCCTATAGGCTTAGTGATAGAATGCGTTGCCTTTGATATTTGAAGAGCTCTCATGAGAAAGAAGAATTAGTACTGGCCTTTGTGTCTCTGAACCAGAAGGTAGAATTAGAAGAACTAGAATTCACTGTGTAAATTGCAGACAGATTTATCATGAAAAGAGAATAAGCTTTGATGAATAGGCACTCACTCAGCACCTACCATTTACTGAGGGCTGGAGACAAACACACACACAATTACTGTCCTCTAGGGGTAATGCTAAACATACCAATCTATAAGCACAGTGTAGGACTGTGTGTCCTAATAAATAGAGGCTTGCACAGTTTGTTCTGGGAACACAAAGAAAGATGCTTCATTCAGAGTGGTTGAGGGTCATAGCCAGCAAAGGCGTCTTGAGGAGCTTGGTATTGTTAGCTAAGTAGAAAAGGAGTTGGTCATGCAGAGAAGAGGAGCAGGAAGCCATTCCAGGCAGACGTATCTACAGAAATTGGTACAGGTGGAGAGTGGACTCTATAAATAACCATGACTTTCCTGAGTCCAAGCACACAAGCAAATAAAACGCTGACCTTTTTTTTTTTTTTTTTAAATTCTAAAATTATATCCTTTAAATCAGTAATGTTTAAATTATATAATGCGAACCTCCAGTTTTGGAAGAATGTTAGAGTTTATTTAGTCTTCTAGGGCACGTACTTTCATTTCTGTGCCGCTCATCTACAGAGTTCACTGTCAAGCACATAATAGATGTTTAAGAGTTTGTAACTGAGTGGAAGTATCTCATTCTAAAGATAAATAAATTGAGGCTGAAAGATACGATATTACTTAAAGGCTCAAATCCAGAATACAGACCCCATTACTCCATATAAAGCCAAATGCCTAGTTTAGTTCAATAAGAAACACCATGACTGTAATGGCCACATATCCCTTTTGACCACATGCAAACTATGTTGAATGCATACACAGTATTTATAGAACAAGGTAGCCTGGACTCTGAACATGGACTTCAGATACCAAAATCTACTCCAACATTTACTGTGGTATATACTTTACCATGTTAATCAACCTGTATGGGCCTTAGCTATAAAGGGGATTTAACAGTATCCGCTTTATGAGATTTTTGTGAAAATAATAAATTAATCGGGACCAGCTTGGAGTAATAGCTATATTGCTGAACTCCCATGTAGTTGACCACGGTTCGAGTCCCAGACCTGGTGACTTAAACTCATGTTGAGTGCATGTGTGTGCGTGCCCAAGATCCTGAGAGGAGAGTGGAGGAGAAGGGAATGCAGCATGACCATCCCCCTGGGGAAGATTTCTCGCTTTTTGTCTCTCTGTCTCTCTCTGTCTGGCAAGCGCACATACCCTATAGCAAAAACCTCTCCAAAATAATAATAATAATAATAAATTAATCAAAAATAGTTTAGAAAATAACCTATGTGTGTGTATATATATATATATATACAGTCTTCTCTATTATACTTCCAATTATCTATCATTATTATTACTAATAATTATCAAACAGTATTTTAAAAGTGATATAAAGAATACCAGTAAGGGGGACCAGAAGTTAGCCTAATGGCTATGTTGCTGGACTCCCATGTAGTCGACCGCAGTTCGAGTCCCAAACCTGGTGGCTTAAACTCACGCCAGGTGCATGTGCGTGCGTGCCCAAGATCCCAAGAGGAGAATTGAGGAGAAGGGATTGCGGTGTGGCCATCCCCTCTGGAGGGTGATTTCTTGCTTTCTGTCTCTCTGTCTCTCTCTGTCTGTCTGGCAAGCGTAAGCGTCCTATGGCAAAAAATCCTCTCAAAAAAAAATAATAATACCAGTATAGAACTTGTCTCATAGCCTAGTGCTTAAGGGAGTTGGATCCCACGTGATCAACTTTGGTTGAATTCCCATCCTGGTGCCTTGAAAAACATGCCAGGTGCCTTCCCATGTGTGCCCTGAATCTCAGCAGGATGGTGAGATGGAGGAAGAGAGATTACTGCATGATTATGCCCCAGTGTGGAGGTGCTTTCTCTTCCTCCCTCATCTTCACCCTACTCTTTTTCCCTGGTGAGTGCACAATCCATGTGGCAATAAATAAACATTTAATGAATAAAAGAACAAAAAAAAATGGATAGCCTTATTTTTTTTTTTTTTTTATTATCATTATAATCTTCTTTATATTACATTGGATTACATATAACTTTACATTGTATTACATTGTTTTTTCAAAAGGGAATGCCATGCATGTCAGTCAGTACAGAGACATTAATCTCCCCACTTCAACATTCAATATCTTTTCTGTTTTCCCCAATCATTATTTTTATTATTCTAATTATTTTTATAAAACAGTCAATTGTTATTTCTCGTTTTGCTTGTAAAAACACTTTGCCCATCATGAAATACTTCTCAGACCAATCCAGTTGAGAATACTATACATGTCATCATCAACAGTTAATAACCCCTATCTGTTTCTCACTAACGTCCTGTCTCTCTATTGTTCACTTGCTATCTTTCTCTATCCTCTTCTCTTCACTTACCCCATTCCACACTGTCCTATTCTCATTAAGTACCTTCACTGTGTTTATGTCCTCCGAATTTTTGCTCTCTATTATAGAGTGCGGATAGTCGGTATATATTGAGTGGATACATACAATATCTTTCTTTCATAGCCTGGCTTACTTCACTCAGCAATAGATCCTCCGTATCTGACCATTTTCTATCAAATTCCAGGGTCTTGTTATTTTTTATGGCTGAGTAGTATGGGTCCGGAACTGCTGGCCGGCTCGATCCGGGTTTCGGGTGGGGAGGGGTGTGGGTTCGCCTTAAAGTCCCAGGCAACCAACCTGGAGTCCAAGGAGGAAGGATGGTGGGGATACGTGGAGTTGCGGTAGGGTCGGGCCTGCAGCCTCAGTCCGCCTGGGGTCCGGAACTGCTGGCCGGCTCGATCCGGGTTTCGGGTGGGGAGGGGTGTGGGTTCGCCTTAAAGTCCCAGGCAACCAACCTGGAGTCCAAGGAGGAAGGATGGTGGGGATACGTGGAGTTGCGGTAGGGTCGGGCCTGCAGCCTCAGTCCGCCTGGGGTCCGGAACTGCTGGCCGGCTCGATCCGGGTTTCGGGTGGGGAGGGGTGTGGGTTCGCCTTAAAGTCCCAGGCAACCAACCTGGAGTCCAAGGAGGAAGGATGGTGGGGATACGTGGAGTTGCGGTAGGGTCGGGCCTGCAGCCTCAGTCCGCCTGGGGTCCGGAACTGCTGGCCGGCTCGATCCGGGTTTCGGGTGGGGAGGGGTGTGGGTTCGCCTTAAAGTCCCAGGCAACCAACCTGGAGTCCAAGGAGGAAGGATGGTGGGGATACGTGGAGTTGCGGTAGGGTCGGGCCTGCAGCCTCAGTCCGCCTGGGGTCCGGAACTGCTGGCCGGCTCGATCCGGGTTTCGGGTGGGGAGGGGTGTGGGTTCGCCTTAAAGTCCCAGGCAACCAACCTGGAGTCCAAGGAGGAAGGATGGTGGGGATACGTGGAGTTGCGGTAGGGTCGGGCCTGCAGCCTCAGTCCGCCTGGGGTCCGGAACTGCTGGCCGGCTCGATCCGGGTTTCGGGTGGGGAGGGGTGTGGGTTCGCCTTAAAGTCCCAGGCAACCAACCTGGAGTCCAAGGAGGAAGGATGGTGGGGATACGTGGAGTTGCGGTAGGGTCGGGCCTGCAGCCTCAGTCCGCCTGGGGTCCGGAACTGCTGGCCGGCTCGATCCGGGTTTCGGGTGGGGAGGGGTGTGGGTTCGCCTTAAAGTCCCAGGCAACCAACCTGGAGTCCAAGGAGGAAGGATGGTGGGGATACGTGGAGTTGCGGTAGGGTCGGGCCTGCAGCCTCAGTCCGCCTGGGGTCCGGAACTGCTGGCCGGCTCGATCCGGGTTTCGGGTGGGGAGGGGTGTGGGTTCGCCTTAAAGTCCCAGGCAACCAACCTGGAGTCCAAGGAGGAAGGATGGTGGGGATACGTGGAGTTGCGGTAGGGTCGGGCCTGCAGCCTCAGTCCGCCTGGGGTCCGGAACTGCTGGCCGGCTCGATCCGGGTTTCGGGTGGGGAGGGGTGTGGGTTCGCCTTAAAGTCCCAGGCAACCAACCTGGAGTCCAAGGAGGAAGGATGGTGGGGATACGTGGAGTTGCGGTAGGGTCGGGCCTGCAGCCTCAGTCCGCCTGGGGTCCGGAACTGCTGGCCGGCTCGATCCGGGTTTCGGGTGGGGAGGGGTGTGGGTTCGCCTTAAAGTCCCAGGCAACCAACCTGGAGTCCAAGGAGGAAGGATGGTGGGGATACGTGGAGTTGCGGTAGGGTCGGGCCTGCAGCCTCAGTCCGCCTGGGGTCCGGAACTGCTGGCCGGCTCGATCCGGGTTTCGGGTGGGGAGGGGTGTGGGTTCGCCTTAAAGTCCCAGGCAACCAACCTGGAGTCCAAGGAGGAAGGATGGTGGGGATACGTGGAGTTGCGGTAGGGTCGGGCCTGCAGCCTCAGTCCGCCTGGGGTCCGGAACTGCTGGCCGGCTCGATCCGGGTTTCGGGTGGGGAGGGGTGTGGGTTCGCCTTAAAGTCCCAGGCAACCAACCTGGAGTCCAAGGAGGAAGGATGGTGGGGATACGTGGAGTTGCGGTAGGGTCGGGCCTGCAGCCTCAGTCCGCCTGGGGTCCGGAACTGCTGGCCGGCTCGATCCGGGTTTCGGGTGGGGAGGGGTGTGGGTTCGCCTTAAAGTCCCAGGCAACCAACCTGGAGTCCAAGGAGGAAGGATGGTGGGGATACGTGGAGTTGCGGTAGGGTCGGGCCTGCAGCCTCAGTCCGCCTGGGGTCCGGAACTGCTGGCCGGCTCGATCCGGGTTTCGGGTGGGGAGGGGTGTGGGTTCGCCTTAAAGTCCCAGGCAACCAACCTGGAGTCCAAGGAGGAAGGATGGTGGGGATACGTGGAGTTGCGGTAGGGTCGGGCCTGCAGCCTCAGTCCGCCTGGGGTCCGGAACTGCTGGCCGGCTCGATCCGGGTTTCGGGTGGGGAGGGGTGTGGGTTCGCCTTAAAGTCCCAGGCAACCAACCTGGAGTCCAAGGAGGAAGGATGGTGGGGATACGTGGAGTTGCGGTAGGGTCGGGCCTGCAGCCTCAGTCCGCCTGGGGTCCGGAACTGCTGGCCGGCTCGATCCGGGTTTCGGGTGGGGAGGGGTGTGGGTTCGCCTTAAAGTCCCAGGCAACCAACCTGGAGTCCAAGGAGGAAGGATGGTGGGGATACGTGGAGTTGCGGTAGGGTCGGGCCTGCAGCCTCAGTCCGCCTGGGGTCCGGAACTGCTGGCCGGCTCGATCCGGGTTTCGGGTGGGGAGGGGTGTGGGTTCGCCTTAAAGTCCCAGGCAACCAACCTGGAGTCCAAGGAGGAAGGATGGTGGGGATACGTGGAGTTGCGGTAGGGTCGGGCCTGCAGCCTCAGTCCGCCTGGGGTCCGGAACTGCTGGCCGGCTCGATCCGGGTTTCGGGTGGGGAGGGGTGTGGGTTCGCCTTAAAGTCCCAGGCAACCAACCTGGAGTCCAAGGAGGAAGGATGGTGGGGATACGTGGAGTTGCGGTAGGGTCGGGCCTGCAGCCTCAGTCCGCCTGGGGTCCGGAACTGCTGGCCGGCTCGATCCGGGTTTCGGGTGGGGAGGGGTGTGGGTTCGCCTTAAAGTCCCAGGCAACCAACCTGGAGTCCAAGGAGGAAGGATGGTGGGGATACGTGGAGTTGCGGTAGGGTCGGGCCTGCAGCCTCAGTCCGCCTGGGGTCCGGAACTGCTGGCCGGCTCGATCCGGGTTTCGGGTGGGGAGGGGTGTGGGTTCGCCTTAAAGTCCCAGGCAACCAACCTGGAGTCCAAGGAGGAAGGATGGTGGGGATACGTGGAGTTGCGGTAGGGTCGGGCCTGCAGCCTCAGTCCGCCTGGGGTCCGGAACTGCTGGCCGGCTCGATCCGGGTTTCGGGTGGGGAGGGGTGTGGGTTCGCCTTAAAGTCCCAGGCAACCAACCTGGAGTCCAAGGAGGAAGGATGGTGGGGATACGTGGAGTTGCGGTAGGGTCGGGCCTGCAGCCTCAGTCCGCCTGGGGTCCGGAACTGCTGGCCGGCTCGATCCGGGTTTCGGGTGGGGAGGGGTGTGGGTTCGCCTTAAAGTCCCAGGCAACCAACCTGGAGTCCAAGGAGGAAGGATGGTGGGGATACGTGGAGTTGCGGTAGGGTCGGGCCTGCAGCCTCAGTCCGCCTGGGGTCCGGAACTGCTGGCCGGCTCGATCCGGGTTTCGGGTGGGGAGGGGTGTGGGTTCGCCTTAAAGTCCCAGGCAACCAACCTGGAGTCCAAGGAGGAAGGATGGTGGGGATACGTGGAGTTGCGGTAGGGTCGGGCCTGCAGCCTCAGTCCGCCTGGGGTCCGGAACTGCTGGCCGGCTCGATCCGGGTTTCGGGTGGGGAGGGGTGTGGGTTCGCCTTAAAGTCCCAGGCAACCAACCTGGAGTCCAAGGAGGAAGGATGGTGGGGATACGTGGAGTTGCGGTAGGGTCGGGCCTGCAGCCTCAGTCCGCCTGGGGTCCGGAACTGCTGGCCGGCTCGATCCGGGTTTCGGGTGGGGAGGGGTGTGGGTTCGCCTTAAAGTCCCAGGCAACCAACCTGGAGTCCAAGGAGGAAGGATGGTGGGGATACGTGGAGTTGCGGTAGGGTCGGGCCTGCAGCCTCAGTCCGCCTGGGGTCCGGAACTGCTGGCCGGCTCGATCCGGGTTTCGGGTGGGGAGGGGTGTGGGTTCGCCTTAAAGTCCCAGGCAACCAACCTGGAGTCCAAGGAGGAAGGATGGTGGGGATACGTGGAGTTGCGGTAGGGTCGGGCCTGCAGCCTCAGTCCGCCTGGGGTCCGGAACTGCTGGCCGGCTCGATCCGGGTTTCGGGTGGGGAGGGGTGTGGGTTCGCCTTAAAGTCCCAGGCAACCAACCTGGAGTCCAAGGAGGAAGGATGGTGGGGATACGTGGAGTTGCGGTAGGGTCGGGCCTGCAGCCTCAGTCCGCCTGGGGTCCGGAACTGCTGGCCGGCTCGATCCGGGTTTCGGGTGGGGAGGGGTGTGGGTTCGCCTTAAAGTCCCAGGCAACCAACCTGGAGTCCAAGGAGGAAGGATGGTGGGGATACGTGGAGTTGCGGTAGGGTCGGGCCTGCAGCCTCAGTCCGCCTGGGGTCCGGAACTGCTGGCCGGCTCGATCCGGGTTTCGGGTGGGGAGGGGTGTGGGTTCGCCTTAAAGTCCCAGGCAACCAACCTGGAGTCCAAGGAGGAAGGATGGTGGGGATACGTGGAGTTGCGGTAGGGTCGGGCCTGCAGCCTCAGTCCGCCTGGGGTCCGGAACTGCTGGCCGGCTCGATCCGGGTTTCGGGTGGGGAGGGGTGTGGGTTCGCCTTAAAGTCCCAGGCAACCAACCTGGAGTCCAAGGAGGAAGGATGGTGGGGATACGTGGAGTTGCGGTAGGGTCGGGCCTGCAGCCTCAGTCCGCCTGGGGTCCGGAACTGCTGGCCGGCTCGATCCGGGTTTCGGGTGGGGAGGGGTGTGGGTTCGCCTTAAAGTCCCAGGCAACCAACCTGGAGTCCAAGGAGGAAGGATGGTGGGGATACGTGGAGTTGCGGTAGGGTCGGGCCTGCAGCCTCAGTCCGCCTGGGGTCCGGAACTGCTGGCCGGCTCGATCCGGGTTTCGGGTGGGGAGGGGTGTGGGTTCGCCTTAAAGTCCCAGGCAACCAACCTGGAGTCCAAGGAGGAAGGATGGTGGGGATACGTGGAGTTGCGGTAGGGTCGGGCCTGCAGCCTCAGTCCGCCTGGGGTCCGGAACTGCTGGCCGGCTCGATCCGGGTTTCGGGTGGGGAGGGGTGTGGGTTCGCCTTAAAGTCCCAGGCAACCAACCTGGAGTCCAAGGAGGAAGGATGGTGGGGATACGTGGAGTTGCGGTAGGGTCGGGCCTGCAGCCTCAGTCCGCCTGGGGTCCGGAACTGCTGGCCGGCTCGATCCGGGTTTCGGGTGGGGAGGGGTGTGGGTTCGCCTTAAAGTCCCAGGCAACCAACCTGGAGTCCAAGGAGGAAGGATGGTGGGGATACGTGGAGTTGCGGTAGGGTCGGGCCTGCAGCCTCAGTCCGCCTCGATAGCCTTATTTTTGAGAAAAATATATTCCTGTTTTGTTTGGTTTGTTTTGTTTTGTTTTAGTGTATGTATGCTTTCAGAGTCAAGCACCCTTAACAGGGCCCCACATAACAGTCCCATCCTACCCACAGCTTTTCCCAGCCAGCCAGGATCAGGGACACATGTGTTTTGGCAGGTACATGTTGATCTGGGAATCCCAGTCTTCTTTATGGCTTCCAGTAGTGCAGAGCATTGTACCACTGCTGATGGGCTGAGAATACCGCATTCTGATTGGAAGGACAGTAAAAGTGACTCCGGTCACTTGAAGCAAAGCCCAGGTCATCTTGTGCAGCTCTCAGGATACTTGTGCCTCCAGCTGTGAAGGTACTGGCTCCACGTGTGTCACTTCTGCATACAATTTGGCCATGTGACTAAGTTAGTCAATGTTGACTTTGAGAATTAACTGACAGAACGTTAAAATATATTGGCAAATAAATTTGGTTTGCTGGAGTTAAACTAGCTTAATTATATGCAGCAGTGAAGTTATCATTCTAGCAAAAGGATGTAGTACTGATTATCTGAATGGTTCTCTGAGTTTCCATCAGTGTCTTTCAGGAGCTTAGAGCAGGAGTAAACTGTAGACTTCTCCTTCTAGAAAAGCTGTTTCATGTTTTCACATGTAAAGTGTATTTGAGAACGGATCAGTCTGTGGCATTGTGGTTAAGGCATCTGGAACTTACATGGCCACCTGTGAAATACAATTTCCAGAAACTGGCTTGAAGACACACACTCAGACATATATGTTTCCCCAAATTCTGAAAGACTGGAGAAATGGAAGAGAAGGGATTGCAGTTTGACCCTCTCCCATGGGGACGAAGGATCCTTTCTCACACTCGCTGTCTCTCTCTGGTGAGTGCAGACACCCTTTGGCAAATTAGGAAAAAAAAAAAAAAAAAGAATATTCTAGATAGGTGTCTGTGTTTCTCCCCGGGAAGTTCGCTGTTGTATTTGGATGCAATAGGAAGTGGGACTATATAATTGCCATTTAAATGGTTTATCATCATATTAGTATGCAGTGTCAGTGACAGCTATGAAAATTCTTTCCTGTGGTTTAGCAGAGAAGTTCAGAAAACACCACTTGTACCAGTTAATAAATAACAGCCAATCAACATTTGTTGGGAGTTCATTAAGTGTTTTATGTGCTTTATCTCATTTAATCTTCAAAAGAACTAATATGTGATAATGTGGATTATTATCATTAAACACCATGTTTTGGCTATAGACATTGAAAATTAGAGAAGGTTGAATGTTCCCTGGAGCACGTGATGAGTTAACTAATGGTGCTGAATAATGGATATATTAAGTTACTTACTGTGCTAAGCATTTCAAAACAAAGAGTTGTGCTGTAACATATCACATTTACCATTAAAAACAAACTAACGAAATAAACAGTGGAGCTTGGAGTTGAGACCAGCTATCTACCCGCCGTCTGCGCTCTTCCCCTCGGGAACCTCCCCTTCCACAGTCCACCCAACCTTGGTGACACCGCATTTCATCCAAACTGAGATAATGGCATTTTAAAATGTTCCAATGTAATTGTATCATGAAAGTCTGGGTTATAAGCTAAATTTTAGAGAAGGTTCATATGCAGGAGAATGTGATATCCATGACATGCAGGTTTTTTCATCATCTGTCAATTTGGAATATCTGACATTTAGTTTACATATCAAAAAGTCTTCATTATTTGTACGACACGTGTCTACCTAAAATTCTCCTACAGGATATTTTATAAATAACAAAAAGAAAAAAATACATATTCTGAGACAATGAGACTCAGTTTTTTTCTAGGAGAGATAGGGGCTCCTGTAGCACCTTGGGAAGTTCCCATATTTATGTCTATTTCTTTGCCAGTTGCATTCTTGCCTGTGTATAGATTAGACTGTCATATCACAGTCATTACTTGCTCCTGATCAGATGCATTATAATTTCCTGATGTCCATCAGAAGAACCTCTACGTAAGAGAAAATGAATAAGCCAGTGGTTCTCTAGCCTGGAAACATACACATCACATGGGAATTTTTTTTTTTTTTAAATCCTGGCAGGACCAGTTTGCTCCAGGCCAAATAAGTCAGAATCTCTGGGATACAACTCAGGCGTAACTATTTAAAAGAAATCTCCCTATGTGATTCCAATAGGAGGCCAAAATTGATAACCCTGGAATGAATCAATGCACATCAATCATTACTAATGGAAAAGCCCTGAGTGATGCCATGCGCTGATATGGGAGAAAAACAAACAAACAAACAAGCAACATGCTTGAGTGGAAACTCGAAATTCCAGTTGAGGATTACCTATTTTGTTGTTTTATCACTTCAAGTACTAGAGTACTGAGTTATTTAGCATATGCTATCTGCTAGATATTTGTCATTCACTTATTTGATCTTTCCTTCAGCATTTGGAGGTAGGTAACATTTTTCTAATTTTCAGATGTGAAAATTGAGGTTTAGAAACTCACCTACCACAGAACTTAGAGGTAGAAGATCTAGGTATTAAATCCTATTGTTGTTGCTGTTTTCAATTAAAAAAAACAAAAAACAATGGCATTTGGGGCTGGCAGGTGCCATGGTGGTTAGGGATGTTGGACTCCCACATGGCTGACTGTGGTTTGAATCTCAGACCTGGCGGCTTGCTTTTTCATTTTCTCTTTCTGTCTCTCTCTCGTCTCACTCTGTCCCTCTCTGGTCAAATTTAAGTAAATAAATAAATAAATAAGTAAAACTAAATTTTAAAATTGCTTTATCTGACATATTCATTTCCTATGACTGTCATAACAAAATGGCACAAACTGGGTCACTTAAACAATGCAAATTTATTCTCTCATAGTTTTGGAGGCCAGAGTTCAAGATCAAGGTATTGACCAGGTTAGTTCCTTCTGAGGGCTGTGACGAACAGTTGGTCCCAGGCCTGTCTCCTTAGCCTAAGGAATGCAAGCTTGCCCCTTTATCACTTTGCATCATCTTCCCCCCATATGTGACTTTTCTTTAAAATAGCCTTTTTTTTTTTTTTCATTTTTCTTTTTTGGAGAGGTTTTTGCTATAGGGCACATGTGCTCACCAGAAAGACAGAGAGAGACAAACAGAAAGTGAGAAATCATCCCCCAGGGGGGATGGCCATGCCACAGTCCCTTCTCCATTCTCCTTTCAGGATCTTGGGCACGCATGCACACACACCCAATGTGAGTTTAAGCCATCAGGTCTAGGACATGAACCACAGTCGACTACATGGGAGTCCAGCGACATGCCCATTACACCAACTGCTGGTCCCAACCTAGCCTTGTTTTTGTAAGCATGTTGATCATACTGGATGAGGAGGTACCCTACCTCAGTGTGACTTTATATTAACTTGCTAATTCCATGTGCCATGAGCCTATTTCCAAATAAGATACTACTTGGAGGTACTGGGGGTTAAGACTTTGCATGTGCATTTCAGAGGTATAATATTGATCCCATAATACTTAATTATGAGGAAAGTCATTATTTATAAACTTAAATCTGTTTGCTACCACTGGAGTGTTGATAGTATTTTGTGTGCTTAGAAATAATGGGAGATAGGTTTGTAAGAAAGTGCTTAACTCAGAATATGCTCAGATCAAAGCATGAAAGACTGGTTGATGACTGCTTATGTATGACTGTCTGCATCCATCTATTACATGTAAAACTTCAAAGAAATGTTTTCAGAATTAATCTCTTCTGGGTAGCAAATGAGCTAAAGGTACTTGAAAATCAACCTTCTACTCTATCCCATGAGAAATGTTTGACTTAAAAAAAAAAAACCTTAAAAGTTTCCAAACTCACACAGCACTTTATTCTGCATTAGGCACCATTTGACATTATCAACATCATTTAATTCCTTGAGCTATATTTTTTATTAAAACCAGAATCCTGGGAACATGTATTCTAAGTAACTATAGACATTTTTTTCTATCAGCAAAGAAAGAGCTCTCTCAAAGCTAAAACAGCCTTCTCCAATTGAATCTCAAGATTTAATTGCTAATTCTACTTGGATTATAATAGTGTCTATTTGAAGATGGCAGGTTTCATTAGTTGTCCCTCTCAGTATTCTTCAGAGAATGTTAGGAAACACATTTTCCCCCCATTTCAGATATGAAAACTGAGTTGCCCAGGGCAAAGACATTGTTCATCTCTTGCACTTAGCAAGCACAGTTGTTCATTCCACACGCACAGTGACTGTCCTGTTTGTGTATTTTCCAGCTTTGTTACAGTGTACAAATTGGAAAATAGAGATGTTTGACAGCCTAGAGCAACAGAGAAAGACTGCGAATTTATCATAAAGTTATTCAGGCTGTTTACATTCAGCCTGGCACAAACAAGTATTTGATAACAGAACTGAAAAAACCATAGGTGAATTTTCCTTTTCTTTTGAAAAGATTTTGTATTCATGATACAAGTAGCTATATGCAATAGATTTTTTACATGACTTAGTAAAAGGGTCAATGTATTGTTAAATTTCTATAATATGACAGTTTAGTTCTTGGGAGAATAATAGATAGGAATATTGCATTTTAGCTTTACCTGAAATAAGCAATAATACTAATGATGTTGGTTTTAAATTTCAAAGATCAATGACCAAAACAAAACAAAACAATCATTATTTACGTGTATTTTTTGTTGGTGTTGGAGCAATCACTAGTAATATCAAATGCCCGTAAGACTGGGCAGCAATGCATCAGTAAAACACAATGCTCTCCCACATGGGGAGATTTGAGGTTTTCACTGAAGACCTCCCAACACATGCCCAAGAACTGTGATCAGTGAAGCCGGGAATGGATCATTGCATCAGGACACCATGGTGGTTTCACCTCTCTCTCTTTCTCTCTCTCTCTCTCTCTCTCACTGAGTCATGGACGTAATAAAAACCTAAAAGAAAGGAACAGAACACATGTGTCCACACAAAAATCCACTCTTATTACAAAGTAGTTTATCTTTCCTTAAATCATATAAAATCTGTGGGTATTTGATAGGATCAAATCTATTTCTTAACTGATTTGTCTGCATATAGCATGTTTACTAAGATCAAATGCCACTGCTAATATTAACTACCATTCCTTGAGTACTTAGCTGGTGAGTGTGATTAGATCTTGGACAGTAAGAGGCCTCACACCATCCTTAGTTTATGTGTCCTCATAGTCTTTGCTCTTTCCAGTCTATGATATTTAAAAATTTATCATGTTAGATTATTCGTGAGTTCTCTGAGAGGCGTGTGTCTCATCCACTAGAACAGGGTCTCATTCATTGAATTTGTTTAGTAAATACTTATTTACACATTAAAAGAATGAAGTAATTTAGTGGTCATTTGAATAATGCAGTTATAATTAGGTGAACACTTTAAAAATAATGTCCATTTTCTTAATATTTAATAGCACTGACAAATGTTGCACGTTCCTACATTTATTGGAGAAAATAAAGTTGTCACAAAGCATGTATGAGATCACATGTAAAGCTCGGGCTTTCTAAAGGGAAGGAGATCTGCAGGGGCTGCAGCAGCAGGGAGGTGATGGGGCGCTCGAAATACTGACGGCAGCAGCAGCATATCCTCCCTTTGGAGCTGAAGGCCATGTGGGGATGCTGAGGGAGATGAAAAGGGACCAAGTCCAGAGGCAAATTCACAAGGCAGTGTTCACTGTAGGCTGGACCCTGGGTCAGGGCAGGTTGCCTGGTGACAGGGTAGAGAAGTTCCTGATACAAAGACTGTGTTGAGATTGCAGTAAATCTTGTGAAGCCTATGGAAAAAGAAGATGCTTGACACAAAAAGTACATTGTATGTGCTATTGTTCCTCTTATGTAAAATGCAGAAACAGGCCAAGCCTAAGTTCCAAGAAATCTAGATAGGGATGTCTACAGGAGGAAGTGGCTTGAAGGGGATAGATACAAAGGGAGATGTTAGGAGTGTTGGGAGTGTTCATAATTGCTTGTTTCTTGAGCTAGGTACTTGTTTCCCACGTGAAAAATCCATCAATTGTATATTTATCTGCAACTTTCTCTATATTAAAATTCAATAGCAAGTTGTAAAAAGCAAATTAGTCAGACTTGGAATCAAGCTATACTTCTGAGGGAGTAGGGATGAAAGAAACCAGGAGCTATGATTGGAATTGTTCTCGAGTACCAAAGATAGTTGCAGGAGAAAACCAGTGTACCAGGTGGAAGGGAAACTGGGGGATTTAGTAAAGGGCCTTCAGAGCCTTCTTGCAACACATAGGATTATTTCAGTCTGTACGTGAGTTCAGTGTTCATAGTAGTACATGGGATTTTATTCACACTTAACACAGATACCTGGTATAGCACAACAAATCATTTGCTAATGAAGAGGGAATTTCTAAAGAAGCAGCATGTCTGGCTCTCACTGCCTCTAGTTTGTACAAAAATGAGCATGTGTAAAACAGACACCATAATGTTCATCTGACATGCGTCAGGACTGACAGGTATTCCAAGCTGGCTGCTCCCAATTATTTGTGATTTGGTGATGATGTTGCTTCTGTTATACTTAGAAGTGAATGCCTAAATTTATTATCATTTGTTTAACATTATAATTGCTGTCTATTTAGACAAACAGTCAAAGTTTCCATGCCTAAAAAAATTCTCCCATTTAGAATTGAGAAAATACAGAAACATAGGCAAAAAAACCCACAAAAAACAAAAACAAACAAACAAAAAAAAACAAATTAACATTATAATTGCTGTCTATTTAGACAAACAGTCAAAGTTTCCATGCCTAAAAAAATTCTCCCATTTAGAATTGAGAAAATACAGAAACATAGGCAAAAAAACCCACAAAAAACAAAAACAAACAAACAAAAAAAAACAAAGCAGAGCTTATACATATGATATAAACATTTCCTTAAGTGTAAAAAGAGAAAAGAGTGCAAACTAACCTATAAGAGATACTATTTCTCACCCTTCAGGTTGGCAAGAAAAATAATAGATCATATACTCTTTTGGCAAGGATTTAAGGAAACAGCATTCTCACTTCTAATAAGAATGGAAAGTGGAACCACAGTTACATAGGAGTATTGGCAAAACCTGCAATAACTACAAATGCATTTATTCTTTAAGCCAACCATCTTAATTTTAGTAACTTACCCTAAAAATATAGCTTCAGTAATATAAATAGGTATATATACCGAAATTACTCATTGATGCATTAGATCTAATGAAAAAAAATTAGAAATTATCTTCATGACCAAACACAAGGATTGGTTGAATAAACTGGGCTACATATACAAAACGGGGACACCTCAGCTGTACAGAATACCAAGAAAGGACACTTTCTGAATATAACTAAGTGGAAAAAAATATGATAAAGAGAATTTATTGTATATTAACTTTGTATGAGAAAAAATGACAAAATATACAAATATGGTTGAAGCAATTCTTTTTTTTCTTCTTTTTTTTGAGAGGTTTTTGCTATAGGGCGCATGCGCTCACCAGACAGACAGAGAGAGATAGAGAGACAGAAAGCGAGAAATCCCCCCCCAAGGGGAATGGCCACACCACAGTCCCTTCTCCTCCATTCCCCTCTCGCACACGTGCCTGGCGTGAGTTTAAGCCACCAGGTCCGGGACTTGAACTGCTGTCGACTACGTGGGAGTCCAGCAACATAGCCATTATGCTAACTGCTGGTCCCTATGGTTGAAGCAATTCTGAATTTAGAAAATGAGTAAATACATTAATGGTGCTGGGAGTCACAGGTGGTGGCTTGCTTTCTCAGTTTCACTCTCTCCTCTGTCTCCAATCTCTCTCTCTCATCAAATTAAAAATAAATACAAATAAAATAAAGTAATTAAAAAAATAAAAACAGTATATTCTTTCACATCCAGATACCTTATGAGCATATTTTAATAAACACATAAATCTTTTTTTTTCTTTTCAGTTTTTGTTGTAATGTGCATGTGCTCACCAGAGAGAGATGAGAGAGAGAGAGAGAGAGAGCGCAAATGAGAATAATAAATCACTCCCTAGGGGATGGATATGCTACAATCCCTTCTCTTCCTATTTCTTCTCAAGATTTTGGGCATGCATGTACTTGTGCGTGGTGTGGTTTGTTTTGTTTTGTTTTGGAGAGGTTTTTGCTATAGGGCACGTGCACTCAACAGAAAGACAGAGAGAGACAGAGACAGAAAGTGAGAAATCACCCCCCAGGGAGGATGGCCACACTACAATCCCTTCTCCTTCATTCTCCTCTCGGGATCTTGGACACACATGCACATGCGCCCGGCGTGAGTTTAAGCCAACAGGTCCAGGGCTGGGACCACGGTCAACTACATGGGAGTCCAGCGATATAGCTATGATACTAACTGCTGGTCCCCCTGGTGTGTTTTTCAAGCAGGTCCAGAGTTTAAAATGTGCAGTCAGCTTGTGGAATACAGACACCTTGACTACTACCTCACCAACTTGCCCCAACTCTTAAACTACTATTTGAAAATAGCGTCAGCATGTTCAATAGGATAATTGCCACTAACTAGCTAAAGGGTGATCTGAAGACTGTCAGTGAGTAGATATGATAAGGTAGGAGGAAAATCACACTAAGAGCAGTAACTGAGAAACGAAGGGATGCACCACGAAGAACTAGTGAATGGCCAGCTAGTGTATGTGCTTAAAGTAACAGGAGAAAGAAAGATACAGGAAAAAAATCTCAGGGCCTGTCAATAAATAATGGTACCTGGACCAGCAGGTGGCATGGTCGTTAAGGGCACTGGACTCCCACATGGTCAATTGGGTTTTCAGTTCTGGACCTGAACTAAGCACAAAGGACGTATCAGTTGTCTACTGTCATCATTTTAATCATATATATATATATTATATATATCTGTGTATATATATATATATATATACACAGAAATGGTAACTACCGCTGGCCCTGATTAAAATGATGACAGTAGACAACTGATACGTCCTTTGTGCTTAGTTCCATATCACAGGCCAGAAGATGCTACACACATGTGTATTTCAAACACGAAACTACAGAAGTTTGTCCAACAGGAGTTTTAGGGTAAAGGAGTTTACTTAAAGTCAATGAATGTGAATATGTTCTCTGATACAAAGAACTCAAAGGTAGGAACAGGCCTCAGTAAATGGTAAAGTGGGGAAAAATAGCACAGATATGAAGTTAGCTTAGAACAATTTAATATTTTGAAAACATCCATAGGAAGATATGCTAAGGGCATAGACTAAAGAAAATAAATCCCAATTAGCTCTTGTTCTGGAAAAATTGTTCATACTTACCTGTAAGGGAAAACCAAGTCTAAGAAGGATGTGTAGAGCTTCTCTTGATAGAGAAGTACTTAGTGTTCTTTGGAAAAAGTTGTCAGGAAAATGTAATTTATAAATCTCCAAAATTGCTTGTTCTGTTCAGATATCAAGAAGAACATGCCTTATTGAGAAGGAGATTTATATCAAGTCAAAGGGACTTGCACTAAATGTTTTCTAGTTTCCCTACCAACTCTGACATTTTTTCCATTTATTCTAAGGTGAACTGTTTTAAAAAGCTTAGCTACCTCATATCTAATAATGTCTGTTGGAAGGTAGTCATGTTTGTAAATAGCATACTTTCCATTTTTGACATTTCTATTATGATAATGTAAACTTATTATCTAATATCCCTCTCTTTTAGATGAATTTGTTCTACATTATTTATTTCAAGTAATGTTGTACATGTCAGCATCAATGCCTTTTTTTCAACCTTGACACATTCAGAATACCAGGGAGAGCCTAGCATTGGGAAAATGATTACATGAATCTGTTGTTCTGATGATGAACTCTTTAAAGCTACACGGTTCTACATTTACATATCAGACAATTCCCAAAGTTTAATAAGAAAGACCAAAGTGCTGACACCATATGTTGACTCAGATCCTATAAATGGGATGTTATTAAAAGCAATTGAGATTGATCAAAAAGTTCAGATTTTGAGACAATTTATGGAAAATTTCATTAGATTTTCAGCATTACTTGGCAGAGATTAGGAGATATGTTTTAATCCCTTTAACAAAGAACAAGTGAAATCTTAAAATGAGGGACAAGTCAAAGTTTGCTTTAATGAGCTTCACTGGGCCAGCCCAAGGCTAGTGCTTAAGGGAGTCAGATCCTAAATGGTTGACCAAGTTATTTGAGTCTTGGCCCTGGTGGCTTGTAATACATGCCGGAGGCACTTCCATGCTTGCCCCAAATCCCAACAGGATGAAGAGGTTGAGGAGAAGGGATTGTGGTGTGACCATACCCCATGGTGGGGAGAAATGGTGCTTCTTCCCTCTCAATGTCTCTTTCTGAAAATTGCACATACCTGCTAGGAAAAAAAAATCACTAAAATTGGATATTGTCCCTAAAAAGATAGTCTTAATAGGATTTCCATAATTTTTTAAAACCAGTGCAGCATTATATGTTAATGTCTATAGTTACTAAAAGGAAATAGCACTTTAAAAAATACCAGTTATCAAAATCAACTCATAAGTTTCACTCTCACCCTGAGACTTATCTTGGCCCTAAATCCTACTTTACCTTCAACCCAGTTGAACTGAAAACAGACAAAGGAGCCACAACTGTAGGTAATCTATGAAGAAGAGATTGCTTTTCAAAGAACCTGAATCTTGAGATTACCTTTAGAGATGTGTTCACACCAAAATTTTAAACAGGGTTTTTAATAGAATAGTATAAAGAGGAGTCACATAAATAAAGATATATTGGGTTATCAGAAAAGTCATGACGTATTTTTTTCTGTTTTTCTATGCAAAAATGTCTCATGACTTTTCCAGTATGAAAGTGTTCATTTATCTAACAGATAATTATTGTACTTGTTCTTATTGCTGTGGGGAGGATACAGTGGACAATAAAAGAGATACGGATTATATTCTTATGGAGCTCAAGTAGAACATTTACCTAAACCTACCTACATTATGCATACCTATATTTATCAAGTGTTCTTGAATATTTTTTCCCTTTCTCCTTTCCTGCCTTGTTTGCTATTAATTGAGGTGCTGTTAAAGTTAGTTCTTTTCTTTTTTTTATAATTGAAATGCTCTAAATAGTATTTTTGGTAGTTACTATTAGACATCTTAAAATGTGCATTTTTCTTAATGTATTTTTATATTAAATATCTTTACACTTTCCTATAACAATGTAGGGCACATGGAACATTGGACACTTGGAATGGAAATGGGTGGTCACAAAGTATTTTTTTTGGAGGAGGAGGGAGAGGTTTTTACGCTATAGGATGTGTGCACTCATCAGAAAGACAGAGAGAGACAGAGAGGTAGAAAGCGAGAAATCACCCCCCAGGGGGGATGGCAATACTGCAATCTCTTCTCCTCCCTTCTCCTCTCGGGATCTTGGGAACGCACGCACACACGCCCAGCGTGAGTTTAAGCCGCTGAGTCCAGAGTTCGAACTGCAGTCGACTATGTGAGAGTCCAGCGACATAGCCATTACGCTAACTGCTGGTCCCAGTATTTTTTTAAAAAAATTTTGAGAGGTTTTAGCTATAGGGTGAATGCACTTGCCAGAAAGACAGAGAGAGACAGAGAGAGAGAAAGAGATAGAAATCCCCCCACCAGGGGGGATGGCCACGCCACAGTCCCTTTTCTTCCATTCTCCTCTCGGGATCTTGGGCACACACACACATGTGCCTGGCGTGAGTTTAAGCCACTGGGTCTGGGACTTGAACCACAGTCGACTACATGGGAGTACAGTGATATAGCCATTGTGTCACTTGCTGGTCCCACAAAGTCTGTTCTTAAAAAAGGTGGGATTTGGCATAAGAGAATTAATGGAGGCATAGTTCAGAAGTTTGCAGATTAGGAAGGTTGTTTAATTTCATTTCATTTTAGTTGGGAAATATCTGAACATATTTATAGGTAAGAGGTGGAGCAAATAGGATTTCTATCTAAGTTCGCTCAGCATATTTGTTGAAATTAGTAAGAAATACCTCTTAGAACCAAAAAAAAGTCATTCTTATCAATGCAGTTCTGGTGTGATTAGTCAAATCAGTTAAAATATATGTTCTAAGACTACAAGGAAAGAATTAGCACTAGAGGGACCAGTAGACAACACAATGGTTACATCACTGGACTCACACATGGTGGATCATCGTTTGAATCCTGGACCTAGAGGTTTGAAACTTATACCAGTAACATGTGCATGTGTGGAGAGGAGAATGGTGAAGGGATTGTGGCATGGCCATTCTCCCTGGGGGGTAATTTCTTGCTTTCTCTCTGGTGAGCGCACATGCCCTGTAGCAAAATATCTCTCTCTCAAAAAAAAAAAATTAGCACTAGAACAATAAAACCCTTTTCTGAATGACAAGAAGTTTAATAACTATCATGCCTATCTGTGTGATTTTGTACCTCTTATTTTTTTAAGTTAATTTCTTTCCTTTATGAGAGAGAGACAAAGAGAAAGAAAAGCAAGAACCCTTGATAAGTTCTCAACTCATCGTGATTCTCTCCCCAGCCTCGAGCCAGCCAGGATCACAGATGCCCTTGAGGTGTTCAGTTAGATCCAGCAACTGCACTCAGACCTCCTATGCAGCTTGAGGGGTACACAGCATCACCCTACTTCCCATACCACCATTCCTATTGAATGTCAGCTCTTACACTTACCACTGACAGAACAAAAATGGCTAAATTGTGAGCTGAATTTGTTTCTTTGTTGTTTTACATTATGTGGATTTACGTTTTATTTTCCTTCATCTCTAATTTTCTTAAACATATTTTAAAATTTAAAAATTTAGTAATTATGTCCTGGTGAACTGCTTTCTTAAGGGCCCAACCATTTTATACAGTTGCCTTCTTTGATAACATCAATAGAATGTCTTTAGTAAAGAAAGTATTGCACTTGTGCATTATAATTACTACTATTAGTGTTATTCTGCTTAAACCTAAATTCCTGATGCTTATGGATGTGATCTCTTAGCATGGGAAAAGAATGAAAATAATCTAATAATTTAAAAGCTGTGATCAGAAGAATAACAACATTTAGTGAGACTGTTGTAAGAGCATGAATTGTAACTCAGATGTCCTATGGCTCTGATGCTCTCCAAGGTTGTGTTATATCACTTCACCTGCCTGCACAGGACGGCTAAATGACTAAATGATAACTGATCAAATGAAAAGAAAATACTTCCATACAATTTACTGAGTTTTGGAACCATGTTGACTCAAAATATTTAAAATATAATGTCTTTAGCAATCTAAATACAGATATATAGAGATAATGCTTGAGACTGGTGACTCATTTAACTGCTGGGCATTACATTTTGAATAGAGGGATTATTTTTCATTGGCAATTGTGCAACCACTCTAATTAAATAGTACTTGCCACTCTTAAATATGAATCACATGAAGCATATGAATCGTATGAATAAATGCTAATGTTCCCATTTTATCACTTAATATATTGGGAAAAATAAAGGTACAGTGATTGATCTGGGGCAAAGTCCTTGTCAGTGTTAAGACTTTAAAAGCTAGGACTTTTCCCCCTGCCAGTTTTTAGATTACTGATTTATATTAGAGGCATTTATTCTATTTAAATTCCATATTTTGAGGATGAAATACTTTAGCATTCAATATATTCAATCTGTTCTTTACTTCAGTCTTATGAAACACTCCAAATAGTATGTTCAGATTTTTTTTACATTAATGAAGCAATGGTATCTGGACCTGTCCTAATGACAGTGAAAATGAAAAGGTTTTGTATTTTGGCAATTTCTGAATCTTACTGTGTTATTTCCTGAAGAAACAGTAATAAATCACTTCTTATCGTGTTTCCTTGTAATAAGAATTCCAAAAATGCTCCTTGATATCTGGGCAACCTATCCAAAATAATGACACCCAATGTGACATATTCAGCTTCCTTGTGAACGAGAATGAATATTTATTCATCTTTTTTGAGTTTGCTCCCTAGGGGGAAGGCACGATGTTACTTAGTTGTCTGTCAAAGACTTGACAGAGAGCTCTCACAGGTTATAAAGTAGATGATATTAACCAGATACCATTTTCATTTTTTTATCTGAAAGTTTTCTTTAACTTAACTTGGCTAGGAATTTAAAATGTTATGAAACATTTGTTCTCATATTGTGTGAAATCATGTACATCAACATAAACATAGTCTTATCTGTGTGATTCAGTGTGATACAGTGTTATAGCGGATACTCCAGGGTATAATGTGGCCATTCTTTTTAGTGCCTCTAGTAATCAAAATGTTTGGGACAGATTCAGAAATCACCCCGTGTTTTACTGAATTTTGCACACAACTAATCTTTGATATATGCAGACTTTCACTTAATTGCTATTATGTTCAATATAGATGGTCTTATAATGACTGCTTAATGTACTTTTTGAAGAATAATTATCTGATAACTTGAAAAATCCTTTAGTAATTATGTGAAAATGTGTAATGAACACTACAACAAGGTTTCAAAGATAAGTAATGACTGGAAGTTTTACATATTTCAATCTTTAAATATGTCTTTCAGTCACAGTACATACTATACTAAAAGGTGATTTTTTTCCCCTCTCAGAGGAATAAAGAGCATAAGAAAGTAAAGTTAGGAAGCATTTCACTGAACTATCAATTATTTGCTTATATCCCTTATTTTCTACTACATAATCTTACTACCAAAAGCTTTGTTCAATAGGGTTGGATAATTATCAACTATTGATAATTATCCAAGATAAGAGGTATGTCTTTCATATGACTCTATGCTTTAATTAAAATATTAGTCAAATGTCCACAAGGTATTTCCACAGTTAACTTGTAAAATGAGAAGAGCCTCAATTTAAAAAAAACTAATTAAATACAGAATGTGATTCAATAAAAGTCACTGATGGTTAATTAAGGGAAGAATTAGCAGACTTGAATGAAAATATATAATACATATAATCCTAATTAGTGAATATGCTATTTGCTTCCCCTCCCATTAATAGACATTTACCAACTAAGTATTTAACCTTGAGAGAAATCAAAGACGTTTTCCTGAGTACATAGCATTTCCCCTATTCTAAGCAAGGCAATTTAGGGTTTGTAAAGACAGTTGAAATATAAAATACCTAATATTTCCTTGAAAATGGAATTAAGGAGAAAGGTTTTAGTTTCTCTCAGAGAATAGAGACACTTATGCAGAAAACCAAATCTACCTAAAACAAAATGTCTACATGCTTACCTATATTGTTTTTCCTCTTCTTCCTCTCCAGTCCTGTTTGCTATTAACTAAGGTTTGATGTTGAAGTTAGAGTTGTTTTCTCATTTTATTTTTTTAAGAATTGAAATGCTCTAAGTAACTTTTTTTGGTAGTTATTATGAGATATCTTTAAGTGTGCACCTTTCTTAATGTATCTTCATATTAAATATCTTTATACTTCTCTTTAACAATTTAGGGTCTTAAAATATCTACAAGTGAAACAATAAATTATAAGAGAAGGAAATCACAGATCATTATTCATATTAAAAATAGACAGTAAAAGTGATTTTAAAAGCAATCACAATATTTATATGGAGATTACACATTATGATTAAGTGGGACTTATGCCTGGAAAATAAGATTGGGTCAACATTAAAAATCAATCAATGCAAATTATCATTTATCTCAATATATGTAAAAAAATATTTATCTAAACCCAATATCTAATAATGATAAATACACTCAACAAAAATGGATTTATAGGCCAGCTGGTGACATGGTGGTTAAGGCAGCCAGATTACACATGACTGACTGACTGCTTTGCACGCCAAATCTGGAAGCTTAGGGGAAAAAAAAAATGGATTTATGTCAAATTGGTATTGGTCACCTATTAAAAACCTATGAGAGGGCCTGGCAGGTGGCATGGTGGTTAAGGGTGCTGGACTCCCGCATGGCCGACCATGGTTCAAGTCGCAGACCTGGTGGCTTGCTTTCTCACGTCCACTTTCTCTCTCTCTGTCTCTGTCTTTCTCTGATCAAACTGAAAAAAAATAATGATAATAATAAATAAAGTTAAATAAAATACTTAAAAAAAAAAAAACCTATGAGAAACGATAGTATGTTTTCCCTGGATTTGTGAACAAGGAAATGATACCTGTCTTCACAATTTTAGTCAGTGTTACACTAAAGATTCTAGTCAATGCAGTAACAAGAGAATAATAAAAGAAAGATGGGGAAAGAAGTTAGTTTGGCTGTGCCTATACACAACATAAAAATGCATTTAGAAAATCTCATTTGATTAAAACATGACTAAAAATAATGAATGAATTTATAATATTAATAGGATATAAGATTAATATCAAAAAGTAATTCCCTGTGTTAGTATCATTTGGAAAATATTGAAGTACTACCACTTAAAATAACATTGAAGACTTAAAATATCAACATTTAAATGAAAATTAAGCTCATTTTCTATGTAGTACATTTAAATTATTTATATAATAAGTTAATAAAGATCTAATTGAAGCAGGAGATAGACCATGTTCTTTGATCAGAATACATATTATTGTTAATTTGTTCATTCTCTGGAAATTAACCTATCATATTCCTACCAGGCTTTTTTTCCTTATTTTACAAGATGATTTACATTTAATGGTACAATAAAGGACCTACAATATACAAAATTATTTTTAAAAATGCAGAATTTATAAGAATTTCAAAAATCAATATAAAGCTATAGTGATAAAGACAGTATGGTACAGATTTATAGATGTGCTATTGTTTGAAAGTGTTTCCTCAAACACAGGCAGTGAAATTTGGTTATATTATGATAGCATTAAGAGGGTGGAAACTTAATTCTATTATTAAGAGGTGAAGCCTCTGGAAGATGATTAGTTAATCAGGGTGAGATCCCCATTATTGAATATTCATGGATTTATAAGAAGACAGACATAGACAGGAACTCTCTGTTCATGGACACTGACCCATGCAAACTCCTTCCATGTGATGTCATGTGCTGTTTCCAAACTCTGCAAAGATTACCCACCAGAACACTAGCAGAAAGACTTATCAGATGTAGATCCTTGACCTTAAACTTTGAAAACTAATCTGAGAAACTCCCATTCTTATTAAATTATCCAGTGTGATATTCAATTGTTAGTAACAGAAAAACAAACTAAAACAAAATTTATAATGAGAATGGGGTTGTTTGCTAAGAACAAATACCTGAAAATGTAAAAGCGACTTAGGAACTGGTTAATGAATAGAGATTGGAAAAATTGGGATGAATACTATAAAAGAAGCCTAGAACCTATTAATTACAATTCTAATGAAGAATCAGAGATGAGAAGTCCAGGGAAAAATTTGGAACTACCTAAGGGAAAAATTTGGAACTACCTAAAGATTAGTTAAATAATTGTGACCAAAATGGTGATAGAAATATGAACAGTTAAAATTATTCTGAAGGGGTCCCAGATAAAAATGAAAGTCTTCTTGAAGATATTTTGATCAACTGGACTAAGGAGAAATGTTCACATATTGAAATGTTCACTTTGTAAGTGAATCTATTAAAAATTTTAAAAACTGTATAAGCATAAAAAAAATTGAAAACCTTCTTACTGAGGCTTAGACCAATGGTTATACTGTATTATACCTAGGCAAAGAACTTGGCTATATAGTGTCCATGTCCTTGGACTTGGTGGAATGCTAAATCTAAGAGTGATAAATATTAGGTTGTCAGAAAATTCATGACATATTTTTGCATAGAAAAACAGAAAAATATATCATGACTTTGACTTTTCTGATGACCCAATAGTTGGCAAATGAAATTTCTAGGTAAAACATAGAAGAAACCGTATGGTTACTTTTACCGCTTACAATGATTCCTTGAATGAATGATTATTTACAAAGATAATTTATGATAAGACTAGAAGCAAAGTGAAAAAATTTGCAAAATTCAGCCAGCCCACGTGGTAGAGAGTGAAAGAGCATTTCCAGGACCAAAAACTAGAGGAATAGCCTAGAGATACTAGGCTACAAAAGAGAATAGCAAAATTAAAAGAGAGCCTGGTATAATTTTAAGATTTTTTTTTAAAACCTCTAGGGCATTTTAGAGTCTTTAAGGCTGCCTTTCCTTTCATCATCACAGAAGGCTAGGAATGCATAATGGTTTCAAGGGACAGGTTGGGGCATGTTTGTTCTATTCCCATGGTGTTCACTTGCCATGGCTGTGGTTTGAAGGACCACAAGTGCATCTTGATTTGCTGTTAAGGCCGCCACTTAGCCCATTGTTTCAGAGCAGCAGACCTTGTAGCATAAACATGGTGGTAATTCTGGAAACAGAATTTAAGAACCATGGAGGTGTCACTACCTCCACCTGGATTTTAAAGAATGCCTTAGAAAACCTAGGGTCCTAAGCAGAGATGTTTCCCAGAGACAGAACTACACAGAAAGCCTCCAGTAGGGCAGTACAAAGCAGAATTGTGAGGTCACAGGCTAAATGTGGGTGAAGTGGTAATGAAATTGGATGCATGTGAAACAAGTAGTGAGTTCAGGTCTGGGAGCTCCCTGAACGTGCATGGCATGAATGTCATGCCCATGATCCCGGTCAGCCTAGTGGGGTAAATCATAGCATGTGAACCTTCTTGTGTGTGTCTTTCTCTGTCTCTCTCTTTCTAAAGTATTAGGTCATTGTTAAAGTCCTGACATATTTCTCTATGTTTTTCTATGCAAAAATGCATTATGACTTTCCCAATGACCCAATAAATAAATAAGCTTTAAAAAAATAAAAAGAGGTGACCCAGCTATGGTAGTACAGGCAGTATCATTTTCTACAGTGCTGGAATCCATGTGGCTAATCCCTAATTCGGATCTCAAGTCAACCTGAAACACGTTGAGCACATATGCACCAATATCCTGATTAGCTTGAGAGGTTGGGAGAGTACAACATAACAAGATCCTGCTGAGGAGGTCCCCTCCCAACATAAAATAAATGTAAATAAAAAAAAAAGTAAGAAGTGTGAAACCTGAGTCCTCACCAGGGCAATGCCTGGTGGAGGTGCAAGAATAGGGCTGCCCTTGGGACCCTAGAACTGTAGCACTATCATCTGTAATGCAGACCTGGGAGAACTGCAGACATGTGACCTCAACCTGAGAGAACTGCTAGGTGATCAGAGCCCAGCAAAGTCACGAAGGCAATACTATTCAATGTTTTAGGGGCCTAAAAGTATCTAGGTGGTGCATGGTATAAAAGGTCATTATGGAGTTTTAAATTTTCATGTTTACTTTCTTTTTTAAAAAATTTCTTGTGGACTATTAATCCTTTCTTCTTGTGAAAGAGGAATAGCTTCCTTATGTTTATCCCCCATTGTACTTTAGAACCATGTAAGTTATTTTGATTTCATAGGCTCATGGCTAGACTTCAGACTTAAGTTGATATTGAAACAAGTTAAGAGTCCTGAGACCACTAGGATTAAGTGCATGTATTTTCTATGTGAGAAGAATATGAATTTAGGGGACCAATGACAGAATGCTAGAGTTCAATGTGTGTCTTCCAAATTCATGTATTAAAACTTGGCTGTGTTGTGACAGTGTTATGAGTGGAATCTTGGTTAAATTTATGGTATTATGTATGAAGAGGTAGTATCTTTGGGAAGTGATTAAGGTTAGATAAGATCATTGGGGTGGGGCCCCCATGATTGACCTTTGATGGCTTTAAAAGACAGACACAGTCACGTACTACCAGACGAAAGCGCTTACCATATTATGCCC
The DNA here is from genome assembly GCF_000334495.1 of Tupaia belangeri chinensis. Taxonomy (NCBI): domain Eukaryota; kingdom Metazoa; phylum Chordata; class Mammalia; order Scandentia; family Tupaiidae; genus Tupaia; species Tupaia belangeri. The sequence continues at coordinate 2,342,195 of NW_006159440.1, read as the reverse complement.
TGAACCACATTGGGACACTGCAGGAAATCCCTACCAATAAAAAGATCTCACCAGATGTAGTTCCTTGACACTGGACCTCTAAAACTGTAAGCTAAATAAACCTCTATCTTATTAATTATTCATTGTGATAGTCATTGGTAACAGAACAATGTACTAAAATAAACTGTTATCTTGAACATAAAAATAAGGAAGATAAAAGTGAGTCTACAAATTGATTCACACATATATGAGTCATATGTGTTTTATCAACGCCACCAGCAAAATTTAACGGGGAAAAGGATAATCTATATTAGCAAATGGTACTGGATAATGATATCTATGGAGAAGCTGAACACTGATCCCGTACCTCACAGTCCACACACAAATAGATCATACATTTAAATGTAACACTATTTTTAAGCTTCTAGAAGAAAATATAATTTTCACAATCTTATACTAGTCAACAATTTATTAGACAAGAAACAGAGAAAGTATTAGCAATAAAAGAAAAATGATAAAAGTACAATACATAAAAATTAAAATATTTCATTCTTTACAGGACACCATTAAGAAAATAAATGACAAACCATAAGCTGTGAAGACATACTCACAATGCATAAGTTGAGTGAAAGTTTTGTATCCACTTATACAGTGACCCATCCCCCAATCAAAACAAATAATTGTTATACATTGCATACTGCCTGGGTGTTTGCTACTTGGCATACCCAAACTAATACAATATTCATATTCTATTTCTTATCATATATATTATCCTTAGAAACATCACCAATTTCTGTTATTCTAACCAGCTGTTTTAACATAATAACAAATGTCTTATAGTACTACTTTCCATATTTCAATATTAATACCTTCATGTATTCTAATGTGTAAACTAGTATATAAGTTTATTTCCCATGTTTTTTATATATGTTTTGTAAATCCCAGTGTAGAAAACAGAGGCTGCTCACTCATTCTAACTCAAAGGTATGTACTTTAGGCATTCTGCAATAAATCGTTGTTTTTGAGTTCCTAATTTTATCCTGAGTTCAAGAAAGAACTTGTGTTTTTTTGAGACTGTATCAATAAAATGAGTCCTAATTAAGGATAGACATAGTAATTTTTTATTAAAAACAAGCATTATAATACTTTTTTTTTTGGAGAGGTTTTTTTCACTATAGGGCACCTGTGCTTGCCAGCCAGCCAGAGAGAGACAGAGAGATAGAAAGCGAGAAATCATTCCCCCACGGGGGATGGCCACACCGCAATCCATTCTCCTCCATTGTCCTCTCAGGATCTTGGGCACGCATGCACACGCGCCCGGCGTGTGTTTAAGTCACTGGGTCCGGGACTGGAACCGCGGTCGACTACATGGGAGTCCAGCGACATAGCCATTATGCTAACTGCTGGTCCCCTAAAAACAAGCATTTTAATATTTTTTAAAATATACTAATGAACTTAAGAAATATAACCGGGACCAGCAGTTGGCGTAAAGCAGTTGTACATTATCTTGTTAAAAGCATGAATTGATGAACTAGTTCATTTTAGAGACTTGTATGTCAAGTGAATTGGAATGGATCACAAAATTTTCAGTGGAACACATCTAGTAGAGAAGTATCACAGGAGTGATTTCATGTATATGTTATGAATTAAGCACTTTTTGGCTGAAAAATACTAGAGATGTTTAATAGGCATTTATAGCAGCACTTAATTCTCTCCAGTTAATGTTTATTTATGTCACATGAGAAATAGCTACTTAAGCTTAGTTGTCAACAGTGAGCTAGTGTGAATAGTGACAGATGAGAACAGTTACTAAGGCCAGCTCTTAGTCTACTGGTTACTGGAGTCAGGCCTCATATGACTGACTGTGGTTTGAATCCAGCCCGGTGGCTTGAAAAACATCAGTGTGTGTATTCCCAAATCTCAAAAAGGATAGAGAAGAAAAGATTGGCCCAGTGGGGAGTATTTTTCTCTCTCCTTCCCTCCTTCTCTTTCTCTTTATCTCTCTCCCCCCTCTGCAAGTGCATATACCCTCTAGCAGTTAAAACAAAACAGTTACTCTATTTGGGGCATAGTCAAAAAAGTTTTGTTTTGAGGCAAGGTCTTAACAGAAAGCATTTTATTTAATGCCCCTTTTCTAGATTATTAGTTTCTGTGACAATCACCTTAACTAATTATATTCCTGTTGTCATAATATTGCAGTAAAGTGTCTTGTCTTTTTTTTTTTTTGGAGAGGTTTTCGCTATAGGGCGCATGCGCTTGCCAGCCAGACAGAGAGAGACAGAGACAGAAAGCGAGAAATCACCCCCCAGGGGGGATGTCCATGCCACAATCCCTTCTCCTCCATTCTTCTCTCAGGATCTTGGGCACGCACACACGCACAGGCACCGCGGCATGAGTTTTAAGCCACCAGGTCCAGGATGCGAACCGCGGTCGACTACGCAGGAGTCCAGCGACATAGCCATTACGCTAACTGCTGGTTCCCAAGTGTCTTTTCAGTAAGACAGTGATATGGACATATTTGGGGCTGCAATTAATATAATTTATGATTTCACAAAAATATTTTGAATCATCAATGATAATCTCTTTGCATGAGGAAACAATAAAATATTAGAACTTTTTCTTCTAATGTGTGTTTTAAGAATTATTTTATTTAACTTTATTTATTTGAATTTGACCAGAGAGGGACAGAGAGAGAGAGAGATGGAACATGGGAAAGCGAGGTAACAGATCCAGGATCCAACCCACGGTTGGCCATGTGAGAGTCCAGAGCCTCCAATCACCACACCGCCTGCCGGCCCTTCTCATGTTTTTATGGGCATAAGGAAGTTTTAACAAATAGCACAGAACTCTAGCTCTTCTCCTCTGTAACTTAATACATCACACTGCTACTCTCCAAAGAATGTCCTTCCTAATTATGTTTTGTTCTACATAATATTAAAGTTCGATGACATTCCCATAACGCACGACAGGATATCTATGTGAAAATTGCCTGGAAGCTATGTTGGCTAATGAGAGGATGCTAGCTTATATTAAAAAGTAACTGTTATGGATTTATCAATAGAAACAACAAAAGTTAATTATATTAGTACTTATCTCTTCCCCTTTTGGGCTGTTTAAGTTATTGAATTCATTTTTTTTTTATACACTGAATTCTTCATGAGAAAGTATGTCATACAACTGTCTGAAAACAGATGTCACAAGAAGAAAGGGACATCTATAAATACACACCCCTAAAAAGTAAATTTGCTAAAATTGGGTGTTTCAAATATTATTATTTTTAATGAAGAGGGAAGTTTAAAACTTTAAAAATGTGTGACGGAAATCCCAGCTTTTCCTGCACTTTAGTGTATATCAACTCTGCTCTTCATGTTTACTATTTTGTTTCTTGTTGAGAGAGATTCTAGAGGGCAGTGGGTTCTATGCAACTTAATTAGAAATGTCAGCTAAAAGACCTACAAAAACACTGTCAGTTATTGAGTTTCTTATCAAGCCAGTAATGTGGTATGGCTGGTGTTCTAATAATTTATTGATTTTTTTAAAAAGCCAGTAATGTGGTATGGCTGTTGTACTAATAATGAAGTTTTAATTAGCTCTCAAAAATACTGAGAGCTTATTTAAGGCCTCCAAATTGGATAGTGCATGCTTAGCTGGGAGGCATGAATGTGTCCCAAACATATCAAAATAACTGTCAAATACATTGTACGCACATTAGGAGATAATAGCTAGAAGGCCTAACATCTATCTTAGAAGAACTGTGTGTAAAATGGTCAGCGAAGTTCTTCAGGATACTTAAGTGATGGTTTTAAAAGTTCTGTCTTGTAATATTTTAGCAAATAATCATGCAAATGATCCTGAGTCTGTATAACTGAGGAGCACTGTTGGGGAGAAAACATTTTAGCCAAAGTTGGAGTTATCTTTATTCCAAATGAGAACATTCTCTATTCATAGCTGTTCTAACATAACATATTTTCACTTATAAATACTTATTGCTTGCTTCCAGTATTCTAACATATTAGACTGTGCCAGACCTCTCATTCCTCATCCTTGGATAGTGCACAAATATTGAAATTTAAGAAACCACTGATTGAAACTCCCTCTACTGGAGGGTTCTTGCTTGATGTTTTTTCAAGCAGCAGGTAGATTTAGACCACCACTTCTTATTAGTGTTATTATTTTAACTATTAGAGGTTGTATGTACTTATCAGAGAGAGCCAGAGAAACAAGAAGAGAGAAAGAGGGAGAAAGCAACCCCCAAAGGGGTTTGTATAGTCACATCACAATTCCTTCTCCTCTCTTTCTTTGTCCTGTTGAGATTTGGAATATGCCTTCAAACCTTGAAATTTGATTTTCATGATTTTCAGATTCTTGGTTTATTTTTCTAGCCACTGGGGCCAGGATTTGAACTATGATCAGCCATGTGGGATCTGGCTTTCTTAACCATTAGATTATGGGTTGGCCCAAGACCATCACTTTTTTGTGTAATTGTTTTTGTGTAATATTACTAAAAATAACATGATCTACCCTGCCCACCCCTTTTTACACACACACACACACACACACACACACACACACACATACATACACAAATAGTTAAACATTTTAATCGGGGCACAGATGTTCATCCACAGAAATGAGGAGCTAATATTAGTTGATGCAGAAAAATAGTATCTATGTTACTTATACTAATAATTTTTATTCTCAAATAATTTCTTTTCCCTAAGTTAGTCTGGATTTTGTTTTGTTATTTCAAAGAATGTGCAGCTGTGTTTTGCTGTTGCTATTATGGATCTGTGCTGTATTAATCTATTAATTAGTTATGGCCGTGTGCCAGGAACTTGGGTAGGCTTAGAGGTTAAAGTGTGGGGTTGAAAGTGCACACAATTGAGAGGCTGCACAGTGAGCCTCTGTGAGTAGCGGGTAGGCTCCTAGAGAATTTGAATTATGAATGAGAATGGGTCAGGGGGATGGGGAATGGAGTGTATGTGGAGAATAACAAGCTCAGAGAGTAGCTCACATACCTTGTTGGGGAGCTACAAGGTCTTTCCTGCTTCTGTATCACAAGGAACACAAGGGCAGAGGGGCAAAGGAATCCTGATTACAGTTGGAGTGGGCAGCTTTTATTAAATTCAGAGTATCTAGGTCATATTCTGTACGGACATGTTTTCTACAAGTTTTAAAACACTAGTGTGAGTGAGTACTGAAAGACACAAAAGTCTGTGTGAATGGGTGTGGGAAATCTTTTCTTTTGACATTCCTTTGAAAATATTATTTACAAATACAGGGGAACTTCAAGAAGTTCATTAAAATGGAATTAACATACAAGTTTGTTTCATGCAAAAGACTGAAATCTATATGTAGCCTTTTCACAATATGCATTTCTGTGAACATTTTTCAGACCTCTTTTTTAGTATTTTTTTCCCAAAGAAATATGGCTTATGTTGTATCTCTAATAGTTAAAAATTTGTAAGGGCACTAAATTAAGTCAGAAATTTAAAAATGTCACACACTTCAGAAATATTAAATCTGAATGAAGTAGATTTATTGGTAAAAGATCAATTCAGGACACTAAAGAGAGTCTCTTTCAAATTCTGGAGAGAATTGAACTAAGAGAAATGGAAATATTAAGCCTAAAGCTAAAACCTAATGCCAGGAAATAGAAACTTACATACAAAGGATGCTGCAGGTCTGTAGGAAAGTCTATGAAGGTGAATTCACTTATGGAAGAAAACGTCATGAGATAGTTTATAGTGAAAATGAAGGTTCATTAGAACTTTGTCTAAAAAAATAAAATCACTGCTTAGTTTTAGGTATAGCAGAAAATTATAATTGCCACTGTACTTCAGTTCTTTAAATAAATTGTCTGCCAAGTTTTACATTCATTCAATGATATTGTTTGATAACATGATTTCTCATTCTGCTTTTGCCACAGAATCCTATGAAAGACATTTCTGCAAAAAATTATTAGTCTTACCATTTTTCCAGTGAATGTTTTTATTTTCTGTTCCAACAATTTGATTTCAAAATGTAAGTCATACAATTATTCTTGTCAATTTCTCTTGATCAGAATTGGTTTAACTGCTTTGTGTATGATTGGAAATATTTTGCAAAAATGTCATTAACTTGATTAAGACCTCTATGGTTGGTAAAACTTATCATTTCATTGACTATTCAATTTACGTGGTCTTTGCATTATGAACTGAGTAAGTGACTAGTAAGGATAATGACATAAAAGGCAGAGAGAGGCCAGTAAAAGGCAAAAAATGATGACTGAAGGAATCGAAGCTTTAAGTGGCATTTTATCATATATATTTTATGAAAAAATAAATGTTGGTTTTCTACACAAACTCATAACTAAGAGGATTTAGGTAATAATTCTCCATTATGCAAGGCCTCCCAAATATGCAAGGATGTGTCTTGATCTGACCAGCGTGACCTTCATGTTCCCTGTAGCTTGATTAAACATCACAGGAGCTTCTTTTGGACTCTACGTCCTGACCTCTCTTCTTACTGTGTTTACTTTAGAAAACTGGTCATTGTAAATCCTTCCTCTGTTCCTTTGAGATGTGAATCTTTTGTACGAAATCTCCGGGCAGTTTTAAAACACAGAACTGTCTTCTTCAAAGGAAGGGAGAGCCAGGGCCTGATGGTGGAACAGTGGTGGAATGTGACACTCTGCCTGGTGACCTGCAAGGTGGACCCTCAGGGAAGGTTCCATATTCAAGTATGTCCTGTGTACTCTGGGCCCACACATGTCCTAACACCTAGGGTGACTGGAGGCTTGGGGTGGATGGTGGAGTCGGGATGCTGGTGTGCTCTCCACTCTCTCTTTCTCTCTTTCTCTCTTTTTCTCTTTCTCTTTCTCTCTTTCTCTTTCTCTTTCTCTTTCTCTTTTATCTGTGGAAGAAATGAATAAGTACGCATATATGTGTATATATGTGTGTACATATATATACATAAATATACATATATGTGCATGTATGTATATGTGTGTATATGTATATATATATACACTTTGGGTCATCAGGGAAGTCATGACCCATTTTTTGCATAGAAAAACAAACAGAAAAATACATCATGACTTTCCAGATGACGTAATAAATATATATAAAGACAACTGAGGGTTATCTCTTTGAAATTAAGGTGATAGAGTTTCCGTTTTCTAGTTTCGGAGGAGGAAAGGACCCTAACTTTAGTGGGCCCTGCACTCTAAGGTGTAAAACTGCCTCCCGACAGAAAAGAGAGTTTGCTTGCTTTTGGGCAAAGCCAAGTAGCAAGCCCAGGTGATCAACTCCTCTCCCAGCCCTCTGACCCCAGTGTCTGAGCAAGCTCCAGCTTCCTCCTAGCAGAGGGTAAGCACGGTGTGAGCTCTTACTTCTCTCCTCTGTCAAATTAGTTTTCCTTGTCTCTTCCACTTTGGCACTTTCTTTTTGGTTTAACAGACTCATATGAAAATAATCAGATTACCCTAAACTCTGAGAGTTTAGATACATGTCGGTTCTTGGGGACTTTAAACGCGTTCACTAAGGCTACCCACACATCCCCTGAATCTTTCCAGGTCAAAAGTGAGAGGAAACTTTCAGAAGTCTTGTTCTCATTGCTTGTTTATATATTTCTGAAAAATCCCTTCTGTACATTAGGTTAGATTTCATAAACCATTTGGGGTTATTTATTTTTTAATTTTCTTCATCGAAAAGCTTCCTGGTAAAGGTAGAAGATCATTCATATTATTGTGATTATAAAATCAGTTACAAAAATTATGAGACTGAGTTTATCTAAAGAAAGTATATAAAACTGGATGGTGAAATAAACTTTCTTATCCAAAGAGGATATTTGGTGTGACTACCATTTCAGAAAATTTCAGGAAAAATTGTAATTTTATTTAGCCTCAAAGTGTTACTCTGATTTTTTGTCTTTCATTATTCATCCATTTAACAGCCAGCCAGTTATTAAACCCTTAAATTTGTACCAGGGTTTTCCAGGTATATATAGAATTTAAAACACATTCTGTAGAATCACTCCTTAGATCATTCTTTCTTGTTTTTCTTCTGAAGTATTCATTTATTTTTTTCCAAGAGTAAGAGAAAGACCGAGAAAGAGGTACCTCCAATAGGTTCCTCAGAATATGACCCACCCTCAGCCCCAGCCAGCCCAGATCATGGGCAAATACACATCCTACACATCTCAGGGACGTGAACGTGGGCCTTCCTCATGTGGGTGCAGCATCGCAGATCATTGTGTTACTGCTGTGCCACTGGCTGGCCTCCTCCAGATCATTCTTATGTAATGTTGACCCAAAGAGTCTAAAAGATTCAGAAAAATATAGAGAAGAAATTCAACTCTTTTTTGTTTGTTTTTGTTTGTTTGTTTGTTTTGAGAGGTTTTTGCTATAGGCCATGTGCGCTCGCCAGAAAGACGGAGAGACAGAAAGTGAGAAATCACCCCTGAGGGGGGATGGCCACACCACAATCCCTTCTCTTTCATTCTCCTTTTGGGATTTTTGGCACTCATGCACAAGTGCCTGGCATGAGTTTAAGCCACCAGGTCTGGGACTTGAACCACAGTCAACTACATGGAAATCCAGGGACATAGCCATTACACCATCTGCTGGTCCCTTTTATTTTTTTTGGGGGGGGGAGGGAAATTCAACTTTTTTCTTCTAGAGTATTCATGCATGTTGGTTGACCTGACTAAAATAGATAATTAAGTAGATATAGTACAGAAAGTGAATTATATTTATGTTTCACTATTTGGGGTTATTAGTACATTTGTAACTTTTTACTTTTAACCATAGCTCTGCTTGTTTTCCACTGATAACATCAATCATGTGAGAAACAATCTTAACATTAATGCTCATGTTGACTGAAGACGTCAGAATCTTTATGTGTTTTGTGTAAGAAAAGACATGACTGTCAAGCAAGGAATAATGAAAGCCTTGCATTCAGAAATGGAAACAATAGTTAATAAAGAGAAGGTAAAGAATAGTTTATTTCAATTTAAAATTTTAGGCATGGAATTTTAAAGTTTTAGCAGATTTAGAGCTTCCTGTGCTGTTTGGATATTTACTTTGCATAAAACAAGACTATTTGAGAACTATCTTCCTTTTATGATGTCACAACCTTCCACAATAGTTCTTCTTCTATGGTAGGAGACCTGAATAGGATGACAGACACCTGAAAATTATATAAGTTATTTTCATTAAATTAGCTATATGCATAGTATACATCTCATTCATTATTCCTCATCAGCACATTGCTTTTAGATGGACATATGCCAATTCCTGCCTGCCCAAGTCAGTTTAATTTTCTCACAATTAATTCTATTCACTATTATCAATAAATGTTGGCATAGAAAATGACATCCTTTTGTGCATTAAAAACCATTCTAGATTTTTTAAAATTATAATGAAGTGCATTCATTTATGTAAAATATTACCAACTGTGATATATCAGCTTTGCAAGTTATTTTAATATCAAATTTAATAAAACAGCAAGGAAAATATTGACTAGTTTTATACTGTTCTCTTTCTTTTTATGAATTCTCCTGAACTTTTTACCACAATTCTAATAGTAATGATGGAAAGATAAAACATTTTACTACATTACAAACATTCTTATAAGTATTTTACAGGAATGAGTTCAATTTTCATAGCACTCTGAAGTCAGGGCCCATTTCCAACACACAGGACTAAGATGCAGAGAACAGTAACTTTCCAGGCAAGTGCCTAGTCCATGAGGCACGATGGAACCAAGGGGTTCCAGAACCTGACATGTCTCTGCTTCACAGCCTGTGGTCAGTGCTCAGTGATCATTTATTTTCTTTATTCCTGTGTATCAATGAACAAAAGGGAGTTCCAACTTGTGAATATGTCTATTTCCTTCCCATTAAAATCAACAGCAACCAATGGCTTCGAAAATCCCAGGGTAAACTCAAAAGGTCAACTCGCTTACAAGTGCAATGGTGCGAGGGCTAAGGTGCCTCTGACCCCACACTTCTCCTCTGAAGCATTTTAATATCCCTCCATTTCTCTACTCCTACTGTTCTTTCCTAGAACTGCTTTTCCTCCTTCTCTACCACATGCCAACTTCCATCATCTAACTCCAAGTTCACCCTTTTCTTTCAATTTTTTTCTGCCCTGCCTCATCTCTTTACCTGGCAAACATTTTTTTTTTTTTTGAGAAGTTTTTGCTATAGGGCGTGTGCGCTCGCCAGACAGACAGAGACAGAGGTACAGAAAGCAAGAAATCACCCCCCAGAGGGGATGGCCACGCCGCAATCCCTTCTCCTCCATTCTCCTGTCAGGATCTTGGGCACACACGCACACGCGCCCCGTGTGAGTTTAAACCACTGGGTCCAGGACCCAAACCATGGTCAACTACATGGGAGTCCAGCGACATAGCCATTATGCTAACTGCTAGTCCCTTTACCTGGCAAACACTTATCTGCCCAGTTTATGCTCGAATGTCATCTCCTTTAAGAAGTCTTCCCTTGACCAGTGCTGCGGTTACAGACTGTGTTTGCATCCACACTCGTATGTTGAAACCCTAATACCTGAGGTTGTGCTATGTGTAGATGAGAGCTTTCGTGAGGTAACTAGGTTGTGAGGATGGAACTCATAATGAGATTAGTGCTCTTATAAAATGAAACTTGAAGGCAAGCAGATGACATGGTGGTTAAGGTACTGGATTCCCACATGGCAGACTGTGCTTTGAGTTCCAACATGGTGGCTTGAAAATCACTCAGCATGTGTGTGCATGCATGCCAAAATCCCAGGAGGACAATGAGGAGAATGGAGGAGAAGAGATTGCAGTGTGGCTATCCTCCTGGAGATGATTTCTCACTTTACTTCTCTCTGTCTGTCTCAGGCCAGTGTATGTGAGCACATTGGCAAAAACCTAAAAAAAAAAAAAAAAAAAAAAGAGAGAGAGAGAGATATGAAAGACTGACTTCCTCTCTCTCCTTCGTGTGAGGATGTTCAAGAGAGGATGTAGCGGGGAACCAGCAGTTAGCGTAATGGCTATGTCACTGGACTCCCACGTAGTCAACCGCAGTTCGCATTCCTGACCCGGCGGCTTGAAACACACGCCGGGCGTGTGTGCGTGCGTGCCCAAGATCCCCAGAGGAGAATGGAGGAGAAGGGATTGCGGCGTGACCATCCCCCCATGGGGGGTGATTTCTCACTTTCTGTCTCTCTGTCTCTCTCTGTCTGGCGAGCGCACGCGCCCTATAGTGAAAAACTTCTCAAAAAAAAAAAAAGGATGTAGCAAGGAAGGAGTCCATCTGCAAATCTGGAAAAGGGCCTACACCTGGAACCTGACCACGTTGGCCCCAGGTTTTCTGATTCTCATTTCCAAAGAGAAACAGTGAGGAACAAATATTTTTGATTTAAAGTACAAAAATAATAATAATAAATTTAAGTAAAGAAAGAGATAACCAGGACCAGCAGATAGCACAGTGTCTATGTCGCTGGACTCCCATGTAGTCAACTGCACATCGAGTCCCATATCCGGTGGCTTAAACTCACGCCGGGCACATGTGCGTGCGTGCCCCAAATCCTGAGAGGAGAAAGGAGGAGAAGGGATTGCGGCATGGCCACCCCCTCGAGGGGGGTGATTTCTCACTTTCTGTCTCTCTGTCTCTTTCTGTCTTTCTGGCGACTCTATAGTAAAAACCTCTCCAAAATAAAAAAAATAAATAATAATTTAAAATTTAAAAAAGAGATAACTTGCCTGAATTGAAACATCTATATAATAGTTGTGATTTGAATCCAGAGACCACATATTGAAATCTTTATCATGATATTTTTTCTTCCCTCATTACTATCCTAACTAAGTGGCTGAGGAACATATTTCTTTCTTTTCTTTTTAATTACCAGAGGGCATCTATGCTTACTACAGAGAGAGACAGAGAGTATGAGTGGGAAAGCACCCCCACAATAGGTATGGTCACACCCCTATTCCTTCCCTTCTGTTTCTCTGTCCTATTGGGATTTTGGACAAACGTGCACCCCACATGTTTCTTAAACTTCCAAGTCTAGGATTCAAATGGTGGTTAGCCATGTGGAATCTTATGCCTTCAACCACTAGGCCATAAGGCCAACCCTGAAGAACATATTTCTAATATCTTCACAACAATTTAGTTGGTTGAAAAAAAAAAAAAGGAAAAAAAAGAAAGAAAGAAAGTTGTTGTCTTTGGCGTTTCTACTTATGTAATAGTAGGAGAAAGACCTTTTTTTCCTTCCCCCCAGCCCCTGAAACTTCAATACTCATAGAGGGCTGAGGATTTGGTTTATTGTGTTTTAATTTGATGTCTACAGATGCTCAGGGGATGAAATACTATCCTCATTAGATTCATAAGATCTTACTGACTTCACAGTCTTCAGAGATGTGTTTGCAGAATTGTGGTTTCGTGTTTGCATAATAAACCAGAAGCATTTAAATGACATTCCTAAATCTGTTGAAGTTATGACATGAACAAAATTAATATTTGAGAGAGATTTATAAAAAATGTTTCTTATTATAAACCAAGTAATTACTACAATTGACTAGATTCTAAGGAATACTTTGAAAAATGTTTCCAGAATTTTGAACCAAATCAGTATTTTTATTTGTCATTCAGTAGACCCGTATCACATGTAACAATTCTATTCTACTCACATGACACTAGATCTTAAATAATTTAATCTATATATGTAGTTGTTGTAGCAAAACCCAGTAAAACAGTACTGGGTTTTGTCAAAAATAAGCTAAATAATTTCATTTATTTAAATTTATATCTTCATGACTTGTTTATAAAGGCAGAGTATAGAAGAAGGTGATCTCTAAATTTTATTATAGCTTTAAAGTTTGGGGAGTTACTTGAATATGACAGTTTCCTCCTCAAATACAAACCTTACTGAAATCCAGACATCCATCATAAAATACAGAAGCTACATTTATAAAGGTGTCTTAAGTTCCTGCCTGATTTCCAGCTCAGATTTAATTATTCATATACCTGCTATGTCTTTCTTTCTTTGGGGTGAGATGAGGATCAAGACTCTGTATTCAGATACAAGATTAAACGCCACCAGTGAGGATGTTAGCTTTCCAGTGTATACTCTTGGATCACAAACTTTAGTTTCCCCAATGATACTGCACAAGATCATGGTCCCAGACATTCTTATCTAGGAGTAGTTCCCTACTCCTACAGATGTAAAGAGAGAAAAGTTTCAAATGATGGAAATGAGGAGTAATAGTCTCTGCTTCTGTTATATAAGGATGAGATTAAAATGTAAAGAACATACTAAAATTTTAAAATTCCAATATAGGGGGACCAGCAGTTGGTGTAATGGCTATATAACTGTACTCCCATGTAGTTGACTGTGGTTCAGGTCCTGGACCTGGTGGCTTACACCATGCCGGGCATGCACGTGCCCAAGATCCCAAGAGGAGAATGGAGGAGAAGGGATTGCAGCATGGCCATCCGCCCTGGAGGGTGATTTCTCACTTTCTGTCTCTCTGTCTTTCTGGTGAGCACATGTGCCCTATAGCAAAAACCTCTCCAAAAAATAAATAAATAAATAAATTCCAATGTAGAGAACATTTAAAGAAGCGAATAATGCTAAGTAGAGTTAAAGTCCACACTAGAAAGAACAAATCTTTATTCGAGAACAATATTGCAGAAATTAAATGAGTGACAAGAAGTCCCACAATTTGAGTTCACTGATAATGCCAAGAATAATAACAGAATTAAAATGATTTAAAAATACAATAAAAGATGAAAATGGATATTCAAACGCATAACTGAATAAGATATTTTGTACAAGTAGAAATCAAAGGTAGATATGAATCAGTAACATATTTGACTTTACCACATGGCTGATACCATGCTGGGGTATGAAGACACAAAGATGTATAAGACATAATCTCTTCTTTTAAAAGTTTATACTCTAAGAGAACTATTCTGGATATCAAAACAGATTTTAGATAGTTCTTACTGAAAACTTTGTATTAAAAGAAAAAAAAATGATCTATATTAAAGGGGAACAAAACTATTTGAATATGTACATATGAACAATGTACTTTTTTCCTGACACATTTACTTTATATAACATGTGTGCTTGCTGGAGAGAGGCAGAGAGAGGAAAAGTCAGTCACCTCTCCAGAGGGTATGCCCATGCCTTAATCCCTTCTGCGCCATTCTCTTCTCATGATTTTGGGCATGACTGTATGCATACCTGGCGTGATTTTTCAAGCTGCCACGTCCAGGGCTTGAACCTTGCAGTCAGCCATGTAGAAGCCATCTTTCTTAACCTCCACACCATCTGCGGCCTCTAGAAACTTTGAATGTACCAGTATTAGAATATAACAAATCAAAGACATAAAAGAGAAAAATATTTACAATATATTTTAAACACAGTATAGTACAATATATTTTAAATACTGTATAGTATTCAAATACTAGTATATAGTTTTAATACTGTATATATTTTAAATGCTGTATAGTATTTAAATACTGAACACAACCTTACCTCAGAATTAAAACTTTGGCATTTAAAAATTGATCTCTAATCCATCATTGAAGGAATAGAAACCTCAAAATGTTAATAGTCCTTTAAAGTATAAACCTGGAGCTTTGTATCTGAAGGACTTAAAGGATTATGTTCAAAGTTTTATTTGGCATAAATTGTTATTTTTACATGTTTTTGTTTAAAGAAATAAATGACTATTTACTCAAAAATGAAAAAAAAAACCAGAAAGGTAGCAGTAAAGAAGTTGTAAAGGATAACTGAAAAGAACTGAAAGCACTCATAGAAGTACAGTATAGCAAAGATAAAATGTTTGATAATATAGTTAGTTGCTTAGACCAATATAGTTTTCTCAAAAATATAAACTAATTGGGAACTAGCAGTTAGTGTAATGGCTATGTCGCTGGACTCCCATGTACTCCACCGCGGTTCACGTCCCGGACCCGGTGGCTTCAAACTCACACCGGGTGCATGTGCGTGCATGCCCAAGATCCCGAGAGGAGAATGGAGGAGAAGGGATTGCAGCGTGACCACCCCCCCTGGGGGGGTGATTTCTCACTTTCTGTCTCTATGTCTCTCTGTCTGGCGAGCGCACGCACCCTATAGCGAAAATCTCTCAAAAAAAAAAATAAATAAACTAATTCAGTGACATAATACATAGGAAATATTAATAGTCCAGAAACTAAGGGAAAACAGGAAATATATTCAAGTTTTCTCCCCCAAGTCTTACACTCTGTGATTTGTGTTTGCTGGACTGATTTCTGTCCTTTTTAACCATTTAGCACATTGAATAGCCTCCGTAACTGTCAATTTATGTTATGTAAATACCAGAAGAACTTATGTACATCAAGTATTACACTCATGAATATGTACTTTCTATGTTGTCTTTGTCAAAATTTTTATTTCAATGTTGGAATATTGAATAATATTCTTTTTAATGTTACTGCATGATATTCCCAATATGTGTCTTTCCAGTCATTTCAAAGGTAATTTTTAAATTATTTTTCAATTATATTTACACTTTTAGCATATTTTTTAAAATAATTACTTCACCATTCTTTTCTTTGGTTATTAGTATTAATTCTTTTTTTTTTTTTTAGAGGTTTTTGCATAGGGCGCGTGGGCTCACCAGACAGACAGAGAGAGACAGAGAGACAGAAAGCGAGAAATCACCCCCCAGGGGGGATGGCCACGCCGCAATCCCTTCTCCTCCGTTCTCCTCTCGGGATCTTGGGCACGCACGCACTTGCCCGGCGTGTGCGTGGACTGGACAGGAACCACGGTCAGCTCCATGTGAGTCCAGCGACATAGCCATTATACTAACTGCTGGTCCCAGTATTAATTCTTGAGTATAAAGCGTTTTCTGTGTCTTTAAGTTGTAGTTATGAAGCTTTTCATGGAAAGCGTATCTGAAATAGTTTTATTCTAATTGGAATTTAACTCACAGAAGAACCAGATATACTCTAGCATAGGAATTTATTTCAATGAAGAGGAAATTCGTCAGGAAGTCGGCAAATGTAAGTGTCCTGTCTTGCATCTGCCCCACTCCTTGCCAGCAAAACCACAGCCTGACAACACAGGCTCACGTATGCTTGGGATGTCTGTCCAGTTAGGCTATAAGGATTTCACTAACGGGAAATAAGGATTTCACTAACGCGGTAGAAACATCAGCGCAGAATGCTCCACAGTGTTGACTCCAGTAAAAAGATCAAAACACAGATTAGTGTGAAAAATTAGTTCCTAATTCCTTCAGTTTTACTGTATAGGCTAATTATTTAAAATATGTTTAAGCTACTGACTGCTTTTATTATTAATCAAATAGAAAGTTAACATACATTGTTCTGCCTTCCCACATTATGCAAAGTAATTCCATCTATATGCAGAGTATCATTTATTATTTTAAATGGTGTTTTCGAAAGTAAGAAGACATAGTTTATAACCTATCTTGATTAATACTGATGCTTCATGAACTTTAATCATGTAAATAGGACATTTTCAATTGAAAAGTTCATCTGATTCATAATTATTATTTCACCAGGAATAGACTCATTGTAATATTAATTTTAGTGACTCAGTCACTATTACATTCAAAATATTTTGAGGTACCATTAGGCAACTAGTGCTCTATGGGAATTAACATTACTTTAGAGGTTTTCAAAAGAAGGGAAAGGAAAGCCTCAGACTGCCCCCCCCCCTTTTTAAAAAAGTTTTTGTCATAGTGTGCATGTGCTCTCTGGAAGGGGGTGGGGGAGTGAGAAATCAGCCCCTGGGGGATGGCCAGGCCACTGTCCCATTTCTGTTCTCTCGGGGTTTTGGAGCATGCACACAAATGAACCCAGGCGTGTTTTTCCAGACACGGTGTCCAGGACTTCAGCCACACAGTTGGCCTAGTGGAATCCAGCTCCCTTAACTTCTGCTTGCCGCCCGATGGCCCCAGACTGGTTCCTTTTCACTTCCTTCTGTAGAAACTAGAAGTAAAATGAATAGAAATTCTCTAGGAATGAGTATTTTCCTTTAGTTTGTACTAATTTAGGGCAGTTTTCAGCTGGTAGGATACTTCTGGCTGCTCTATTTTGCCAGCGACAGCTTATTGTATGGTCTATAGCTTTGATGAGTGAAAATAAAAATTAAGCTCTACATGCAAAAGCTAGAATTGAGTTCATGCTTTGTAGATTGATTTGTTTGTTGAATGCCATGAATTATTTTTTATGAAAAGAATTCAACTATATGTCAACTTTGGGAACTCTGGTTTATGTATATATGAGCCTGAGTACAGATGAACGTCTGCATCTGAATGAGTGGAATAGTAGCACTGTGTGTATGTTCCTTTCGCCAGACCACTGCAGTCCTGTGCTACATGCCAGGAGCATAAACAGCTTTAAAAGTTCTCGACAAGTTTTGGAGAAATAGACCCTTACATAACCTGGAATTGCAATCTTTAAAATATCATAGTTTAAACTAAGCTAAATAATGTATATTGCAGCTCTGTTTTTATTGTTTTATTCTTCCTCAATCTCCATATTTATGTATATATAATATAAATTCATATACATTTATATATGTATAACAATCTTTTAATATATATATATATAGTAGTTTTTTTTGTTTGTTTTTAGGTTTTGCTATATGGTGTGTGCACTCACCAGAAAGAAATGGTGGGGGGGGGGGGATGCCCATGCTAAAATTTTTAAATTGTGGTGCTCCTGCATAAAGGGAAATCTATAACAAAATTTATGTGCATGCATGTTCATATTTTCAATAAGTGTTATAAAATAGTTTCTATTAGGTCAAGTTTCAGAAATTGATATGTATTATTTTAGTTATTGCTTACTGTTCTTGTGGTCCCTTAGCTTAGTTTAACAGCATAAGATAAGAGATTGGGCTCTAAAAAGGAAAATGGCATTTGATGGAAAACTGTTAACAAGGATCTACAAAACAATGAATTGAAAATGTGAGATTTTAAACCTTAGGAAATTGCTTTTTTACACTGATTATTTGAATTTAGTAATGACATTTCTAACCTTTAGTGATGAGTAATCTACCTTTTTGGAGAGGTTTTTTTTTGTTTGTTTTTTGTTTTTTTGCTATGGGGCGCGTGTGCTCGCCAGACAGACAGAGAGAGACAGAGAGATAGAAAGCGAGAAATCACCCCCCCAGGGGGGATGGTCACGCTGCAATCCCTTCTCCTCCATTTTCCTCTCAGGATGTTGGGTACGCACGCACACGCACCCGGCGTGAGTTTGAAGCCACCAGGTCCGGGACGCGAATCGCAGCCGACTACGTGGGAGTCCAGCGACGTAGCTATTACACTAACGGCTGGTTCCCGTGTAATCTACCTTTAAAAAGTCATGAAGTTTATCCTTTCAAGCATAAGAACATGTAATATGTCTTTGCCATAGTAAATGAGAGTCAGAGTCAAATTGATTAAAGTTATGAGAAATTATATTGCATTGAAAGAAATAAGATCAGACTTCTAAAAGAAGATTTTCAATACAATTAAGAGGTAGTCAAGGGAACCAGCAGTTAGCGTAATGGCTATGTCGCTGGACTCCCACGTAGTCGACCACGGTTTGCATCCTGGACCCGGTGGCTTAAAACTCACGCCCGGGCATGAGTATGTATGTGCCCAAGATCCCGAGAGGAGAATGGAGGAGGAGGGATTGCAGCGTGACCATCTCCTGGGGGTGATTTCTCGCTTTCGGTCTCTCTGTCTCTCTGTCTGGCGAGCGCACGTGCCCTATAGTGAAAACCTCTCCAAAAAAAAAAAAAAAGAGGTAGTCGAGATATTAAATAATGGGTACCCTGAATACTGTCAATTAAACCTTACATAGATTCAGCAATAGAAATAGTTTTTAATAATGAGCATCATAGGCAATTAACTCATTTGATAAGTAAGCATTTTTCATATATATATGCATATATATATATATATGTAAAATAGTTTACATGACTGTGTAAATAGAAAAACTTTTAGATTATTTTAGGTTAAATTAAGTTAGCAATAATAAATAAGAGGTAAGACTTAAAGACAAATTACATAGACGTTTGTTTTGCATATACTTGTTTCACATATACTCACTCAGGGAATACTTGGTGACTTACTACATGGCAAGCATTGTTCAAAGAACATAAAGCAGTAGAATAGAGATACAGAACAGTCATCAAGGCAGTCAAGCATTTTCTCACGAAAGCAGGTGATATGAACAATAACTACAATGGCAGCAACGGCCACAACATTTCCAGATTGCTGTGTGAAGAAAATCAGCAGTGTGGTACAGAGAATAGCGTGAGGGAGACCAACTTTGGATGGACAGTCAGGGAAGGTGAAATTTGGTCTGTCTCCAAAGAATGGAAGTGAGCCATCCTTTAGAAGAAGACATTTCATAAAGAGGTACCAAGAGAGTACATTTCTGGAGATGAGAAAGGGCTTGTTTCAAGACCCAACACAAGGCTAATGTAGCCTGAGCACTGGACGTGAAGGAGAGAGAGGTCTGGGAGGAGTTTGGAGAGGTGTATGGTGATAAAAGTCACACAGAGCTTTATTGAAATCATAAATAATGGTTTGGCTTAGTTCAAATGTGATAGGAAACACATTGGCGTATTGGGAACAGGGGGATGACACCTGTCCTAAAGTCCTAAAGTGCCACACTGGCTGGCACGTAAAAGAAGAATCAGAAACAGGTGCCAGTTGCATCAGAGAAACCAGTTAGAAACAGACACCTCTTATAAATCCCTTTATTCATGCAGTAAATATTTACTGGTTACCTATTTTGTGCATGAACCTATGGAGATTTTGGATGTGTCATGATTTCCACGGCAGATATACAGATGTCACCCAGGAGCTGGCCCTTTGTGTGGTAGTTAGGCAGCTGGTTCCCACGTGACCAATTATGCAGTTTGAGTCACTGATTAGAGTCTTGAGAAACACACTGTGTGCATGTGCGTGCCCCAGATCCCAAAAGGATGGAGAAATAGAGAACAACTGCTGAGTGAGCATTCCCTATTAGGGGTGGTTTCTCTTGCTCTCTGTCTCTGTCTCTTTCAAGTACATGTACCCTCTGGCCAAAAAAATCAATCAGAACATTAACAATGAAAAATGTTCCAGAGATATTTTATTCTGTCCTTGCAATGTGTATGTATGCAATGATACACCGACCATTCCACCAGGGGAAAAAAAAAAAAAAAGGAAGGAAGGAAGGAAGGAAGGAAGGAAGGGCGGACGGATGAACTCACTCACAGTCATGCATAGCATTGCAGCTAAACTGAGAGGGTAAGGGAGACTGACAGATTGAAATGGAATAGTGAAAAAGAAACGTTATGTATCGTCTTGGTGTGGTTATACATATACACATTATCTTCTAGGGCATCAAAAAGCCTCACAATGCTGCCTAGAGAATTAAGTGAACTGTTTCAACTCAGAATTTATTGAATAGCTGCGATGGCTCAGGCATAGTCTATACATGGAGAATACAGTATTCCTTGAGGTAGACTAGGTCTGTGTAGGTGGGGTCTGCACTCAAGTGATGGGTACAGACCTTGCCCCACAGGAGTGGAGGAGGGCAAGGCCCTCTGTAGCCTAAGTAGGGAGTATTACAAAAGATTTCTGGGAAAAAGCTAATGTCCAAGTGGATACAAAATAACAATGAACAGGAGTTAGGCAAAAAGGGACAGAAAGGCAAATAGAATACTGCTCAAAATAAAAAGGATGGTAATTATTATCATTCCTAAAGCTCATAGACAAAATTATAAATTTGTTTATCTAAAAGTTTAATAACTCTAATTATCATGTACTTTTTTTTTCTTTTTTTTTGGAGAGGTTTTTGCTATAGGGCGCGTGTGCTCGCCAGACAGAGAGACAGAGACAGAAAGCGAGAAATCAACCCCCAGGGGGGATGGCCATGCCTCAATCCCTTCTCCTCCATTCTCCTCTCGGGATCTTGGGCACGCACACACACACGCCCCGTGTGAGTTTAAGCCACTGGGTCCGGAACTGGAACCGCGGTCGACTGCGTGGGAGTCCAGCAACATAGCCATTACGCTAACTGCTGGTTCCCTCACGTACTTTTTTTTAAAAGAGATTTTTGCTATAGGGTGGAGGCACTCTCCAGAGAGAGAGAGACATGGAGACAGAAAGTGAGAAATGTCTCCCTAGGGGACATGGCCACACCACAATCCCTTCTCTTCCATTCTCCTCTTGGGATCTTGGGAACGCGTACAGATGTGCATGGTGTGAATTTTAAGCCACTGGGTCCAGGACTCAAACCACAGTCGACTATGTGGGGATCCAGCAGCATAATCATTACGCCATCTGCTAGCCCCATTATCATGTAGTTTTAAAAGATATTTGTTTATTACATTCAATTACTGTGTATCAGTACAGTATACCAAATGAATTTCATATACTTTTTAAAGGAGAACATCTAAATATAATCATTGTATTTGATTAACTCAGAAGAATGTTCATGATCAATACTCTAGTAAAAACTTAAAATATCTGCTTATCATCATAGAAACCCCCAAACAAACTTTTACATGACAAAATTACAAAAATGTTAAATGAGTTATGAGTTATTTAGCATAACTGAATGTTTTGTGATTACTAGAAGAACTAAGATTTTCAGAAAGCAAAGAATGAAAATAAAATTCAATATAGTTTTCTTCACTAGCGTTAATGTTATCCTTAATATCCTTGAATATTTATATTATTAATCCTTTCAACAGAATACCTAGTTTCTATCATTTAAAGTTTTTTTTTTCTTTCCCTTTGCATTAAAAAAGAGAAAAAAATGAATTCTTAGCAAGTTAATGGTAAGAAACAAGTACACCAGAGTCAGTTGTCTAACATAAATAATTCTGTAGGAAAAATTCATGAGGATGGATTAAATTTGAGGAATTGTCTAGAGTCTAAAAGTGTCAAGAAATCTGGCAAAACAAAACCTTAGTTGATGTAAAAATGCACACTTGTTGCCATTGTTTAAATAAAGGCACTTTATAGCTCTCCCCTCTAAAACACAGGAACAATGAATGATAACTGTAAATACCATAAATGGACAACTTTAGTTATTTAATATTTTAATCTCTCATAGAAAGTTTCAGCCATTATTCTTACTGCCGTCAGAACTTCCATTTGCAAGGAAAGCAATATAGTTGAAGAGGGACAGAAAAGAGCCAAAGAGAAGACATAAATGGTTCTACTTCTCATTTTTTAATTACCTTATGCTCTTCAACTGTGTTTGATCAGTAATTTAACAACTGACAAATTTGAAATCCAAGATTCTTTGCAACATTAATTATAAACTAAGTATTTGGCATGATTTGTACCCCTGAGTTTTGTGTTTTAGAATTTGGCCTTAGTGGGAAGTATTGCATGGCTATCCCCCAGAAATTTGCATGTAGGGACAGAGTGACCGTATTGTGAAGGAGTTAAGGAGAAAGTCAATTTCTTTGTGGTGTGCACAGGTGAAATCTTCGAGTGTGATAATGTCACAGGGTCGAGCAGCTATGACTGAGTTACAACAGATATATAAGGAGAAGTAATGAGAACAGGATGGCAGAGGAAAAGTCACATGGACACAGACCACGCTCTGCTGAAAGTTTTGCTTTCCATTATCTTTAGGTGCCCTTGGACTTTCCTGCCACCAGAATTGGGGGTTGTTAAAATGTTTCCTTTGCTATTTACCCAGCCTCAGGTATTTCTTTCAGTAGCACAAGTAATGGAGTAAAGAAGCATTTCAGTACTTTGCACAGGATAGAATTTATGCATCATTCTAGTGTTTAACTCTGAATATGCATGTAATCGTGTGTGTGTGTGTGTGTGTGTGGTTTGCCTTATTTACTAAATTTTAAGAACAGTATTTCTAATACAAATTATTAGACAAGTGTTTATAAAGTTACTTCAATTGTTCTCTGGCTGCCTTTATGAATATTTGAAAAATTATATCTTGAGCACTCTCAACACTAAAATCAAAATTGATTTAGTTAGGTTTCTTTGTTTCTTTCTCTCTCTCTCTCACTCTCTCTTTCTCTCTCTCTTTTTTTTTTTTTTTTGGTCCTACTTTCCTAATTAGTTAAGATTTCTCTGACTCTAAGTGTCACTCTTTTGCCTTCCACTTTCTTTTCACTTTTTTTAAATAGACTTAGCAATATTTATTAAACCTAATATCACCAACCTCACATTAAAAACTGTCAAAATATGTTCTCCTATCTGTTTTTGTTTATCAGGTTTAATTTGAAACAGCCAAAATGAATTGCATTGTCATAATTCTTGTAATAAGTGGTTATTTACAACAGTTTACACATGTGCATTCTGTATGTGCATTATGACTTTAATTCTTGCCTTACAGATACTAGGCTAGAATAATGTGAGAGAATATGGAGAGTGCTGGGGGGCTGGCAGGTGGTGTGGTGATTAAGAGTGCTGGACTCCAACATAGTTGACTACGGTTCAAGTCCTAGGTCTGGTGACTTGCTTTCTCACTTTCTCTATCTCTTACCCTCTCTGGTCAAATAAAAATAATAATAAAATAA
>NW_006159440.1:2312139-2316425 GCF_000334495.1 Tupaia belangeri chinensis | reverse complement strand
AAAAAGGATGGTAATTATTATCATTCCTAAAGCTCATAGACAAAATTATAAATTTGTTTATCTAAAAGTTTAATAACTCTAATTATCATGTACTTTTTTTTTCTTTTTTTTTGGAGAGGTTTTTGCTATAGGGCGCGTGTGCTCGCCAGACAGAGAGACAGAGACAGAAAGCGAGAAATCAACCCCCAGGGGGGATGGCCATGCCTCAATCCCTTCTCCTCCATTCTCCTCTCGGGATCTTGGGCACGCACACACACACGCCCCGTGTGAGTTTAAGCCACTGGGTCCGGAACTGGAACCGCGGTCGACTGCGTGGGAGTCCAGCAACATAGCCATTACGCTAACTGCTGGTTCCCTCACGTACTTTTTTTTAAAAGAGATTTTTGCTATAGGGTGGAGGCACTCTCCAGAGAGAGAGAGACATGGAGACAGAAAGTGAGAAATGTCTCCCTAGGGGACATGGCCACACCACAATCCCTTCTCTTCCATTCTCCTCTTGGGATCTTGGGAACGCGTACAGATGTGCATGGTGTGAATTTTAAGCCACTGGGTCCAGGACTCAAACCACAGTCGACTATGTGGGGATCCAGCAGCATAATCATTACGCCATCTGCTAGCCCCATTATCATGTAGTTTTAAAAGATATTTGTTTATTACATTCAATTACTGTGTATCAGTACAGTATACCAAATGAATTTCATATACTTTTTAAAGGAGAACATCTAAATATAATCATTGTATTTGATTAACTCAGAAGAATGTTCATGATCAATACTCTAGTAAAAACTTAAAATATCTGCTTATCATCATAGAAACCCCCAAACAAACTTTTACATGACAAAATTACAAAAATGTTAAATGAGTTATGAGTTATTTAGCATAACTGAATGTTTTGTGATTACTAGAAGAACTAAGATTTTCAGAAAGCAAAGAATGAAAATAAAATTCAATATAGTTTTCTTCACTAGCGTTAATGTTATCCTTAATATCCTTGAATATTTATATTATTAATCCTTTCAACAGAATACCTAGTTTCTATCATTTAAAGTTTTTTTTTTCTTTCCCTTTGCATTAAAAAAGAGAAAAAAATGAATTCTTAGCAAGTTAATGGTAAGAAACAAGTACACCAGAGTCAGTTGTCTAACATAAATAATTCTGTAGGAAAAATTCATGAGGATGGATTAAATTTGAGGAATTGTCTAGAGTCTAAAAGTGTCAAGAAATCTGGCAAAACAAAACCTTAGTTGATGTAAAAATGCACACTTGTTGCCATTGTTTAAATAAAGGCACTTTATAGCTCTCCCCTCTAAAACACAGGAACAATGAATGATAACTGTAAATACCATAAATGGACAACTTTAGTTATTTAATATTTTAATCTCTCATAGAAAGTTTCAGCCATTATTCTTACTGCCGTCAGAACTTCCATTTGCAAGGAAAGCAATATAGTTGAAGAGGGACAGAAAAGAGCCAAAGAGAAGACATAAATGGTTCTACTTCTCATTTTTTAATTACCTTATGCTCTTCAACTGTGTTTGATCAGTAATTTAACAACTGACAAATTTGAAATCCAAGATTCTTTGCAACATTAATTATAAACTAAGTATTTGGCATGATTTGTACCCCTGAGTTTTGTGTTTTAGAATTTGGCCTTAGTGGGAAGTATTGCATGGCTATCCCCCAGAAATTTGCATGTAGGGACAGAGTGACCGTATTGTGAAGGAGTTAAGGAGAAAGTCAATTTCTTTGTGGTGTGCACAGGTGAAATCTTCGAGTGTGATAATGTCACAGGGTCGAGCAGCTATGACTGAGTTACAACAGATATATAAGGAGAAGTAATGAGAACAGGATGGCAGAGGAAAAGTCACATGGACACAGACCACGCTCTGCTGAAAGTTTTGCTTTCCATTATCTTTAGGTGCCCTTGGACTTTCCTGCCACCAGAATTGGGGGTTGTTAAAATGTTTCCTTTGCTATTTACCCAGCCTCAGGTATTTCTTTCAGTAGCACAAGTAATGGAGTAAAGAAGCATTTCAGTACTTTGCACAGGATAGAATTTATGCATCATTCTAGTGTTTAACTCTGAATATGCATGTAATCGTGTGTGTGTGTGTGTGTGTGTGGTTTGCCTTATTTACTAAATTTTAAGAACAGTATTTCTAATACAAATTATTAGACAAGTGTTTATAAAGTTACTTCAATTGTTCTCTGGCTGCCTTTATGAATATTTGAAAAATTATATCTTGAGCACTCTCAACACTAAAATCAAAATTGATTTAGTTAGGTTTCTTTGTTTCTTTCTCTCTCTCTCTCACTCTCTCTTTCTCTCTCTCTTTTTTTTTTTTTTTTGGTCCTACTTTCCTAATTAGTTAAGATTTCTCTGACTCTAAGTGTCACTCTTTTGCCTTCCACTTTCTTTTCACTTTTTTTAAATTGACTTAGCAATATTTATTAAACCTAATATCACCAACCTCACATTAAAAACTGTCAAAATATGTTCTCCTATCTGTTTTTGTTTATCAGGTTTAATTTGAAACAGCCAAAATGAATTGCATTGTCATAATTCTTGTAATAAGTGGTTATTTACAACAGTTTACACATGTGCATTCTGTATGTGCATTATGACTTTAATTCTTGCCTTACAGATACTAGGCTAGAATAATGTGAGAGAATATGGAGAGTGCTGGGGGGCTGGCAGGTGGTGTGGTGATTAAGAGTGCTGGACTCCAACATAGTTGACTACGGTTCAAGTCCTAGGTCTGGTGACTTGCTTTCTCTCTTTCTCTATCTCTTACCCTCTCTGGTCAAATAAAAATAATAATAAAATAAATGGAACATAAATATCTTTTCTCTGTTTTTTAATACAGAATTCTATCAGTTTCTAATCTCTGTTTTTAATATCAATTGATGGTCCCATCTATTTGTTTTTATACATTTTAAATTTTATAAAATTAGTTATCTGTATACCTAGTTTGACCATTTAAAATTAACATGAAATTTTCATGTGTAAACTTTCTTGGGACCAGCAGGTGATGTGGTGGTTAAGGATGCTGGGGCTCCCCCATGACCAACCATGGTTTGAGTTCTGGGCCTTGCAGCTTGCTTTCTCACTTTCCCTTTCTCTCTCACTCACTCTGTCTATCTCTGGTTGAATTAACATTAAAGAAAATAAAATGAATAAATAAAGTTAAATAAAATAACATTTTTAATACCTAAATTGTATAATTGTCACTTTAAATATATTTAAGTTGTTCAGCTTGCAATGTCAAGTGAATTCTCTTTGTGGAAGAACACTCAATGTATTTTTCCATTTGGTTGAATGTCAAAAGCATCATGAACTCATAATTTTCTGACAATTCTCCTTGCTAAACCTTCTGTTTAGTAGTAGTATATTTGGCCTATTCATAATATCTATCTTGATGCTTAGTGAACAATACAAAGTGTATCATCTTCTAGCACATAAAACACCATTTTAAAGTGTGTTATCATCCTCTCTCCCTTATTCCCACTCTCTATTCCCTACTTACTCTTATGTCAGTCTAAATATCCACAGAATCTTCACTTTTCCCATCTCAGAATCATATACGGTTTTCATTTGTTTCATTTGGATATAATCATTAACACAAACACTCTGCAGCCTGACCTTTGTTATTAATGATTGTTCTGTGAGTAAACCATTGAATCCATTTTTCTCTCATATTTCACCTTATTTTTCTTTAATTTTTAAATTGTTGTTTGCTTGCTTCCTCCTTCCTTCCTTCCTTCTTTCCTTCATGGAAGAGAGAGGGAAAGGTTGGAAGAGATAGGTACCCCAAGGTCTTCGTTGCTGTGACCAACCTTCAGACTGAACCATCCAAGATCACAGGCACTCAGGTGCCAGCTCAGTGTGCACAGGGAGGCTGCAGGACACAAAACCAGAACCTTTCTACCTGTGTTCCAGTTGCATTACCACTGTATCACTGCCTGTCCCTTATAAGTCTATATTTTTTTCAAAAGCACAGTAACGAATTTTATCAACATACCGTTTACACTGTTTCCCTGGATTTTTCTCTAATTTCCTTATTTTTAAAAAGTTAAGTTCAGTTTGACCTTAATAAACTTATACTATCTTTGTAATAGGATTTTCTTCTAAGGTGTCCACACAAATTAATTAGTATTTCACTCTAGATAGATAAGGACAGTTCACATATGTATACTTTGTAGCTCATTTTCTTGAGTACTATAGCATTTTCTCTGTCATCTAGTCAGTCACAAATTGCTAAAATCTCTTCAGAACGTTAAGATCA
>NW_006159440.1:2291399-2312128 GCF_000334495.1 Tupaia belangeri chinensis | reverse complement strand
CCTATCCTATGTTAGGTAATCCATTTTTAGCTTCAGAAATATGTAATAATTGACTTGTTCTGTATACTTTTCTTTTTTTTTTTCTGCCAGAGGGCACCTGTGCTTGCTGGAGAGAGACAGAGAGGCAAAGTAAGAAAGCAACCCCCATGGGGGATGATCACATCAAAATCCCTTCTCTATTTCTCACTCCTTTCAGAATTTGGGACACACATGCACATGCACCCCATGTTTTTCTCAAGCCATCAGGTCAGGTGCTGGAACCATGTAGGTGGCCATGTGGGACCTAGCTGCCTTAACCAGCCTGCCACTGGCTAGCCCAGTTCTGAGTACTTGTATATAATCTTTGATTGCCATAATTTTTATCTCCATCTTACAAGTATATTATCCTGAAATTTATTTTCTGGAAAATGAAAATATAGCCATTAATTAATACCTGTCATCTATTAGCATTAGATCATTAATGCCCCAAGGACCAGGATTTTAAGTGCTTTATCATTTTTCTTTCTCAAAACTTAGGTTCAAAACTGTGAAAGTTCTTATTTACAATGTGATATAATTTTATTTTATCTTGACTAAATATCTTTTGGGTATATTTTTGGTGTGACCTAATTAAACAGCACAACTCCCATTGAAATGTTCTCAGTTTTATAACTTCTGTTTTTTCTCATCATAACATAGACAGATAATAGACAGATAATAGGTAAATAATAGATAAAAATTTCATTTTACTCTATGTTCTTTCACTTAGGGCTAACTTCCATTTTATGTTTTTCTCCATCAAAAATTTTAAATTTTACTATAATACTTCTTTTTCAGTTATCGTTAAAATGAAGTAGTCAAGGTGACTTTTTCCTAGAACCTTTGCCACTTCTGTCTACCAATTTTTTCATCTTGCAAAGAATGTGGTTTGTATTTATGGTATAAACATAAAATGGAATATTATTCAGCCTTAAAATAGAAGTCAATCCTACCCCTTGAGATAATGCACATGGATGTAGAGGACATGGTGGCAATCGATATTAGCCATATACAGAAAGAAAATACTGTACGACCTCAAATGTGGAGTCTACGGAGCTAAAGCTCATAGACACAGAGAGCAGAAAGATAAGTTCCAGGGCCTGAAAGGAAAGGGATGGGGAAGGTGATGATCAGAGAGTACCAAGAGTCAGTTCTGTGAGACAGGTCAGTTCTGGAGTGCTACCGTAAAGCATAGTGCTTGTAGCTCACAATCCTGTGTCATGTACTGAAAATTTGCTAAGAAAGTAGATGTTTAGAGTTTTTACTAGAAAATATATTAATATTACGATTATTGTTTTAGTAAGAGGTACAGGAGGAAACTTTAGGAGGTAATGTACATGCCTGTTGCCTTGATAGAAGTAGTAATTTCACAGGTATATTTATCCTGCAACTCATTGATTTCATATTAAATATGTACAGCTTTTTACTTATTATCGATACCTTGATAAAGTGGTTTTTGAAAAGTTTTGGCCCAGTTCTGGTGGCACAGGTGATTGGTGCTGCTGCATGTTACTGGAGTCATATGGGGAGGCCCCGAGTTCAGATCCCAGTTGAGCTGAACATGCTGAATCTGTCCATGTGCACCTGTGATCCTGGCTAGCTGGAAGAAAGGTCGCAGCATGACAGGACCCTGTCAGGGGCTCTCTTCCTCTTTCTCAGGAAATAAACATTGTTAAAAATTTAAAAAGTTTTGTTAGTGGATTTTTCTAATTTGAAAGCAATTTTATTATTAGCAAAGCAATCATAAGCATAACTCTTATTTTCATATTCATGTAGATCCTTCATCTCAGGGTCATTAAATTTGAAATATGTGTAGTTCTTCTTTAACACAGAGAAACCCCAGAAATGTAATAGAATAGAGCAATAGAATTTAGAAGGAACTGCTAAGTGTAAATTGTAACCCTCTAATTTATTACATTTGTAGTTTTGGGTGAATCTCTTTAAGGTTAATCTTAGACTTAAGTTAAACAATGAGAATGATAGAAATGTCTTCCCATTTACTAAGCTATATTGTGGTGAAATCTGAACTTTTATATAAAAAAGTACTTGTTATTTACTGTTTCATTCCTAATTATTTTCTAAGCTTAAATAAACTAGGTTAGGGTGCTGGACTCCCACATGGCTGACCACTGTTTGAGTCCCAGACCTGGCAACTTGTTTTCTCACTTTTTTTTCTCTCTCTCCCTCACTCTGATCAAATTGAAAATAGTCATAATAAATCAAATTTTTAAAATAATTATATAATTTTTAAAAATCAGAATACTTTGTTCTTCACTGCACACACTTAGTATATAGAGTACAGATATTATAGAAAGTTCATCCAAATTCTTTCTTGTTATATTATCATATAAATTACTGGGTATATTGTCCTGGTTACACTTACATCATTCCCTATATCTTTCTTGGTTTCTGGTTTTATCATTTTATCTGGGGCTTTTTCTCTGTGATGCTGAGATATGACTCTTACTGATGAGCTTGGAAGATCTCTAAGCAGGCTTTCCCTTTCTGATCCTCATTAGAAGCTCTCAGGTGCTCTAGCCAAGTGCCTATCACTCTGGGTTCATTCATAGACTAGAAAGCCAATCATAGTAAATGCTGCCATCCAGCAGTGTAGCCAGATATTCAGACTCTATCGCACCCTTTATTTTGCAAAATTCCACCTTATTGGAAGCAAAGATGAAAATACCATCTGTGTCCCAAAGGCATTTCTTTCGCTCCCCGAAAGAAAGGCACAGTAAAGGCATGGCCCTGGTTTTCTCTTCTACAAGAATGCATCCATAGAATGTCTTCAGATCTTCATAATAGTTCATTTTACATGTTATATATTTAGGTTATCCTCTTAAAAATGAGTTAAGTCTTGTATTATTGTACTAATGTTAAATAAAAAAAAACATGTGGAGTGGTGGAGTGAGTTGCCCACAGCCTGCAGACTGTCAGGGTAGACCAGATGCAGATCATAGGCCATGTTCTAGCTCCGTTTCCTGCCACTGTCTTTTCAACATGAAAATGGCAGCATTTCTTCTTCCTGTTAGCTACCACTTACACTGTCTATTCCACAAATATATACACACAGATACCATGCTTTGCAACATTTTTCTATTAATAAAATTACATTACTTTAAAATTTATAAATAATTTTCCACATTTTTTAGTTTTAGCAAGTATAACCTTCAGTAAGAACTCTGATGAGCATGAGTTTAAAAGCAGGTTACTAATAAGAGAAGTTAAATAGGGCCTGCAGGAAAAGTAGAGGTTAAGGCACTGGATCTCATTTGACCAACCCTGTGGTTCAAATCCTGGACCCAGTGGGTTGAAAATCATGTTAAGCTGCATGCCAAAAATCTTGAGAGGAGACTGGAGGAGAAGGGATTGTGGTGTGGCCAACACACTTGGGGTGTGTGTGTGTTGGGGGGTGATTTCTCATTTTCCCTCTTTTCTTTTTTGGTCTCTCTCTGGTGAGTACGTGCATCCCATATCAATACTAAAATAAAATAAAATGAAGTGAAATAAACCCAATAAAAATAAATGAACCTTAGTATTTGTACTTGTCATTATACAAATAAATGTAAAATATTTTCAGGCTTTTCAACATTTTTAAAATAGCAGTGATTTTTTTTTTTTTTTTAAGAATCACTTAAACGTATTACTAACTTTTAAAAAAAATTCTATAGGGAATGTATACTCATCAGAGAGAGAGAGAGATGAGAAGAGAAAGCAAGCCCCCAGGTCTGGGAGTCATAATGCAGTCAGCCATGTGGGAGTCCAGTGCCTTAACCACCACGCTACCTACTGGCCCCAAGCCCTCTGTTTTAATAGGCAGAATTGTAGACTACACATCTCAAAGGGAAGAGTATCCAAAAAATCTGTGACCAACTTTAATTTATCATAATAATATTCTTTATACTCAAGTTACAGGGAAATACTGCTGCTCGTGATTTTTGTTTATCCAGTTTTTAAACTTTTAGTCATCTATCATCAAACTTCTTGCCAGACAGAAAGCTAGGAATTACACATATAATTCCTTTAGTGATTTAATTTTTGTACATAGGTTATACAACTTTAGTAAATAAAGTGTCTATTTATTTAAAAAGTCCCAGTATAAACTTCTGGATGTAAGCTTCTTGAAGACCTAGGGTTATGAATCTATATATGCGAAAACTAAAACCAAAGTTTTGTGAACATCTCCTACAGAGTCATAGGAAATGTTATGGTCGATTACAGTGATAGAAATTGGTAAGAAAATAAGCACTGTTCATAAAATTGTTTTATGCATTGGGCATGTTGTAATCTGACATTTTTATATATATAATATATGGGCTATTGTTTTACGTCTCTGGCATTGCTGCTATCTCTTTGTGTGCTAGAGAAAAGAGGTGGCAGTTTGCTCCCTTTGTTCTTTCTACCTAAGACCTGGATATAATGAGCTTTTTCATCTGCTTTTGCTTATAGTTATGATCAAGACATCCCTTCGGTTTGTTTAACTTTGCGTTTTGGGTTTTATAAACTTGACTGACATATCTCAGGAAAAAAAATGTATAAAGATGGAAAAAATTGGAAAATTTGTTGATAAAGTTGATATGTAAATAGATAGAGTATAGCTATCTTAATATATGTATCTTCAAATATAAACTATGTATTATATTTATATATAGGAAGACTTTTTGGGGGTCCAGCAGATGGCATAATGGTTACATTGTTGGACTCCCATGTTGTCAACTGTGATTCCACAGAAACAGAGACAGAAAGTGAGAAATCAACTCCCCTAGGGGAATGGCCACATCACAGTCCCTATTCCTACATTCTCCCCTTGGGATTTTGGGCATGTAAGCACATGTGCCCAGTGTTATTTTCAAGCAGTCAGGTCTAGGACTTGAACTATAGCTGACCATGTGGGAGTCCAGAGTGTTAACCACCATGCCAGATGCTGGTCAAGCATCTTTTGAACCACTTCTTCCAAATGCTATTACTATTTACATAAAAATATATAAAGATAATGATATTTGTCTCAGCTTTCTGTTTCCCATGACACAGTATTACCTTTGGAATATTTTAGTGGTCTAGGCAACTACTCCTTAACATACATTAGATTAAGGAATAAGGACAAAGTTCCTTTGTATGGGAATCAATAACCTTCAAAATCTGTCTCTCTGTGTATTTCCAATCCATCTTGCTTCAGCAGTTTTTAACTGTGTGGTTTTCTCATTTGCTTTCTGTTGTTCTTTTAACTAATTGTGTTTTCTCACACCTTCATCATTTGTACATAAGTTCCCCAGCTTGAAATGCTGCTGCCTCTGTAGTTTACCATGAGAAATAATTCAATTTAAAGTGGTAAGTTTTAACAACGTTTTTGACTTGTATATCCTTTCTGTTGAGTTAGTTTGACCTTCTGCTTGCATTTTTTACTAACTTGCACATGCCTCTATAAGAGCAGATAGTGATGTTCTTTTATACTTAATTTACTTTCCGGACTCTTTGAAGAAGATTGCTATTTTATGTAGGTTATCTTTATATTCCCATCAGCTACCACATAATTGGTGCTTGATAAATATGAATGAATTGTGTTTGCTGATGACTGAACTTCACTTAAGGATATTTAATAATTGAGTGGTTGAGAATTCTGAAGTAATCCTTAAAAACACTATAGAAGTTTTCCTCCCTAATGTTGATCTTTGCAGGCAACTATTCCTTGCTCAGATTCCCATGTTCTAGCCATTCAAAATCACTATAAATTTTTAGTAATTATATTGTTTTTGGAATCCTATTGAGAAGTAACAGGTTTTCCTTCTCAGACTTCAGTGTTTCTTATTCTGTCATCAAAGAATGAATGATTCTAAAAATTTACTTCAGATTAATGTAGCTTCATGAAATTTACAATTTATCCAGCTATTTTAGCATTCATTTTTCTTTAAAGTCATTGTGTTGCAAAACCTTCCAAATCAAAATCATTTTGACTTATTTTCTTGTGATTTTCTCCCGTGATTTAAAGCTACAAATAAAAGGTATAACAACTCGATGTGTGTAAGTAAAAGAAATCTTGTAATCAAATTATGTATATTTGAAGTTGTAAAAATGCAATATTGAAATGCAATAGAAATTAGTTTAGAGATATTTGGAAAAACAGAAAAATGCTATTAGATGAAAGATGGCTCTTAGATGAGCATTGTGGACACCTACAACTTCGCAGGAAAGCTTATTCCTTTGAGAAGTGAAATGAACGGGGGACCCTCAAAGTGTTGTTTATTTATTTATTTATTTATTTATGGGAGAGTTTTTTGCTGTAGGGTGCATGCATTCTCCAGAAGGACAGAGACAGACAGAGAGACAGAAAGTGAGAAATCACCCACCAGGGAGAATGGCTACAACACAAACCCTTCTCTCCTTCTCTTCCATTCTCCTCTTGGGATCTTGGGCATGCACACACACATGCCTGGCTTGAGTTTAAGCCACCAGGTCTGGGACTTGAGCTGTGGTTGACTACATGGGAGTCCAGCTACATAGCCATTATGCCATCTGCTGGTCCCTGTTTTCTTTTTTTGTGTTAGAGTGATTTTATTTAACTTTATTTATTTATTCATTTACTTTTATTTTGGTTAGAGAGACACAGAGTGAGAGAGAGAAAGAGAGAGAGAGAGTGAGAAAGCAAGCCGCCAGGTCCTGGACTTGAACCATGGTCATCCATGTGTGAGTCCAGCGGCTTTAACCACTACGCCACCTGCCAGCCCCCAATGTTCATATTTTAAAAGTTAACTCAGTATTTCCTGATTTCAACGGATATGATTAAAACGTTTTTGAGTTCCAATTTTATGTTTTTATTTTTATTTTTTGTTATAAGGTGCATGCATTTCCCAGAGACAGACAGAGAGGGAAAGTGAGAAATCACCCCCTAGACAGATGGCACACCACAATCTCTTTTCCTCCATTCTCCTCCTTGGTATTTTTAATATGGATGCACACACACACCTTGTGTGTCTTACAAGCCACCAGGTCTAAGAATTAAACTGAGAAGTCTACCATGTGGGATCCTTAGCACCTTAACCACAATGTCATCTGCTTGCCCCAAGCACCAATTCTTGACAACATACATTCCCATTTCTGCATTAATGGTTATAATTAGTCAGATACAGTAAGTTTTTCTGAAGAATTTGCCTGTGGAGGATTTTATCTAACAGGATTCATTTACTCAATTCCTGGCAATCTGGGTATACCAGGCATAAAAGTCCAAGAACTTGGATGATCAGTTTGTTTCCTTCAGACACTAATTTGTCTCCTTTTTATGGTGATTTAATGGGGTAAGGTATTGTCTAAATTGCCATAAATGTCAACAGTTTTAAGTCTGAGAAACAACATAAGCTTCAGAGTAGGGGAATGGGGTACAGAGTTGCCCTGGAATCCGGAGAGATTGACTCACACAACAGAGATAACCTCATCTGTCTTGGTTTTCTATAGTTACGATGACAACTGACACACTCACTTTCTGTCACCTCTACCCATCCCTAGCTTCCATATCCCTTCCCAGCAACACCTGCTTCTTGCTGTTGGATAGGAGACTTTGCTTTTGGTTGGTGACACATATGCATCCTCCCCTAGGGGGCCACCTTAAACCCTCCTTTGCTCAATCTAGGTGCGAGATTTTCTACTCTTCTCCATGTGAACATGTACCCCCACATTTCATGCTCTGCATTATAGTAACTTTTTTCCTAGTGTATGTTTCTCAGTCATTATAGTTTGAATTTTCGAGGGCTGGATTGTATCTTCACAGGATACAGTCAAGAAAATTTGTTGGCTGATTGACAAACTAAGCCACAGCAATTAGGATAGAAATTAAACCCCAGAAGAGTACAATAAGAAAATAAAATCTTTTACTGAAACAACTCCGATAACTATGTTAATTGGTTTAATTTATTATCTTCTGATAAATTATAATTTTAATAAGGTAAAATTATAACTTCTAGGCAAATATAAAATAAACATTAGTCAAAGATTTTATTTAACTTATTAATTAATGAGGAAGTTTTAAGACAATAATACTTCACTAAATTGCATTTAAGGAGTTAGGTCAATAGAGTGTATTTGATAAATATTTATTAAGGTGATATATCTGGGTTAGATACAAAGCTGGGTAATATCTCACAGGAAAATAAATCACAAAGTTCCCAGCTATCTGTTCCACTGGAGAGAAATTAATTTCATAGCCAGAGTGAGTGACTTCATTTGATCAATGTATCTCTACTAGGCAAACATCTCAGAATTACTCTTTTTTTTTTTAAAGAGATTTTTACCTTGAGGAGTGTGCTCTCATTGGAGAGAGACAGAGACAGAGAAAGGGAAAGTGAGAAAGCACTCCCCAGGGTATATGCTCATACCACAATCCATTTTCCATTCTCCCTGGATCTTGGGCATGTACCACACATGCCTGGTGTGATTTTCAAGCCACTGGGTCTGGCACTCCAACCATAGTTGGCCACGTGGGGGTCTAGTGACGTAACTGCTATGCCATCTGCTGACCCCCAAAGTTACTCTTACTCTCTGCTCCCACAGAGGTTTGAAATAACCTAGAAAACAGAAAACCAAGCCCAGCATTGCACTGATAGATAATACTCAGTGATCTATTTTACCTGTTTTCAAGATTTACATGTTTTTTTCAGATGTTTCTTATAAAATTGACGATTCAAATTTAAGTGCCACCTCATACCAGAAGGCAGCTGAGGTAGATCGATGTGGTGGGCTGTGTGTACATGGAGCCCAGGTTGGCCAAGTATTCTGGTATTTGAGGAGAATCCTGAGAATCACAATGTTAGGGCTGGCCCTGTGGCCTAATGGTCAAAGGAGCTGGGTGACTGTGGTTCAAATCACAGCCTTAGTAGCTTGAAAATTATACTGGATATGTGTGCATACATGCCAAGATCCTGAAAGGAGAAAGAAAAGGAGAAGAGATTGTGGTATGTCCTCACTGGGGGTGCTTTCTCCTGTTCTCTCTGTCTCTCTGTCTCTCTTTCTCTGACAAATGCACATGCCATCTGAAATTAAAAAAAAAAAAAGCACAGTTCTAAAGTATTGACAATAAATTTACAAATTTGTTTATTTCTTTCATGAGGGTGAAAGAGAGAGAGAAAAGGAGAGTGAAAAGGGGAAAGATAGAGAAACTTGCACCTTCAACGGGGTCTGACACTGTGACACCCTCCCCTCTGGTGTTCCCATCAGCTGGGATCCTTGGCACATGTACAAGGCATGTGGAAGGTGACCAGAGACTGACCCTGAAGCCTTTCATGTGGACCCAGCATCCCTGGAGCAGTATAGCACTGTTTATCACTGAGGCGGCCCAAATCAAA
Organism: Tupaia belangeri chinensis; assembly: GCF_000334495.1. NCBI lineage: Eukaryota > Metazoa > Chordata > Mammalia > Scandentia > Tupaiidae > Tupaia > Tupaia belangeri. The sequence goes on along the minus strand of NW_006159440.1, from coordinate 2,302,781 downwards.
ACTATCATAAACCCCAGGCCCGCTCATCCTGCTGATGGAGTGTGAGCACCGGGCTCTACAGCGGAGTCCAGCTGTAATGAAGCGTGCCCGCAGAAACTGCACTTCACACATTGATTTCTTGCTCCGTACACAGAAATTTTTCTTGGCCTTTAGGAAACACCTTTGCTCTGGAAATCTTTGGAGAGACAAACTTTTCCCTTACAAATTTATCTTTGCCCTTTTTTAGTACATGTTGGTGATGACATTTTCAACTAAAACAGTATCTTAAAAAGTCAATAGCCCCACCACTCCACCCTGCTGAAACAACTGACCAGAGTAAATTTTCAAGTTGGGTTCATAGTTTTGAATGTCTATAAGAGAGATATTTACCAAGTTTAAAGAATTGTATATGTTTTGCTAGAGATTTGAGAAGAAAAAATGCTTCATTTTATTCCCATAATTTTAACCAGAAGATGCATGTACTCAACAAAGTGAAAGAAAAGGCACCCCCCCCCCCGTGGGGGTTTGTTATCCTCCATTTTTCCATTCTTTCAGAATTGGGGCACACATACCCTGTTCTGGCATGTTTTTCATTCATTTATTTTTAATTCAACCAGAGATAGACACAGAGAGAGAACGTGAGAGAGCAAACCACCAGGGCCAGGACTCAAACCATGGTCGGCCATGTGGGAGTGTCCAGTGCCTTAACCACCAAGCCACCTGCTGGTCCCCCAGCATGGCATGTTTTTCAAGCCACCAGGTTTAGGATTTGAACCACACAATTGGTTATGTCGAATCCAGATGCTTTAACCACCATACAACCAGCTGTCCCAAGGACTATCTAGAGCTACAATTTAGTGAATGCCATTTATAAATGTTTTGAGATAGATAAATTTTATTTCTATTTCAGAAATGAACTAAAGCTACTTTTAACTATGGAGTCTTAAAATTTATCATATAATAAGACAGATGGAAGCCATAGTACTCTTTTTGAAATATCTTTAAAATAAGATGCAAAGTTAACTACAAATAGAACATGACATTGCTTATTTGTAAATATCTTATTCCATATTTTAATATCAGTATGCAATATTTTTCTGAAGATTTAGGAATTTATGGAATGAAAAATATAGGTTATGTCCACTTTGACTGAATTTAGCCAGGAATTTAAAAGTTTTTATAATTTTTTAAAATTATTTTTTCAGGGACCAGCAGTTAGCATAATGACTATGTCACTGAACTCTCACGTAGTTGACCGCGGTTCGCGTCCCGGACCCAGTGGCTTAAAACTCATGCCGGGTGCGTGTGCATGTGTGCCCAAGATCCTGAGAGGAGAACGGAGGAGAAGAGATTGTGGCGTGGCCATCCCCCCCCGGGGGGTGATTTCTCACTTTCTGTCTCTCTGTCTGTCTCTGTCTGTCTGGCGAGCACACATGCCCTATAGCAAAAACCTCTTCAAAAAATATATTTTTTCTTTGTTTATTAGTATATACAAAAAGAAAGAGTAAATACCCAAGAATATATCTAAGGTGTATATGTATTAATTAGGATTCTCAAGATACAGAATTTTCAGAGTATTTTCTTCTTCTGGTTAACTGGGTGTTTCAATCCATTTAAAAGCAGCTATGGTAGTAATATTCCAAAATGAAACTCTGCTAGCTGCCTAGCGAAATGAAACCTATGGTGTGTATGTATGTTTCTGTAAATATTAAAGTCCGATTGAGTGTATAAATGATCCCCTTACAACTGCAAGCTGCATTGAAAAAATGAATATTAGACCTCAAAATATGTTCATCTGTCTTCATAGTAGAAACCAAGGTTTAGCCTCAACATCTCTTCCTTTTAGTTTTTCTGCATTGAACCTGTACTTTGTGGCCATTGCTTGAAGTCTGGTCTGAGGATTTTAACAATTCAGATTATTTCCACCTTGATGATTCCTGATAAAATGGTGTGGGTCATGGTGGGGCATGCGTGACAGGCAGTAGTCTGTTTAGCATTCGTAACTGTTTGGAGATGTGAACCAGCTCCAGGTAGACGGCTGACAGAAGAGGGGCCAGGGAGATTAAGGTTAGGATGGTCCTCAACGGCAGCTTTGTCTGCCCCAGCTGAGTCTCTGCAGTGTGTGCATCAACATCCAGAGGACCCAGAGTGAGCATAGAAGCAGATGATCGTGATGGGACCTTTGTCAGAGTAGAGCAGCCATGGCCAGTTCTTAGCAAGCTGCTCTGTATGACGGTGGTAGTGCAGGTGATGGGAGCAAAGTGAGCTGGCTAGTGGGAGCTTTTGGACATTAACCAGCTCTGGATATTAAAGGTAGACATTCCTGCAGTTGGGAGTAAGGATAAGAGGTTGGAAAACAATATTTTCAATTTTAAGATATTCTCAAATAGACAGATATAAATTCATATTTTTACTAAGAATTTAATAATTTTTTCACCAATTCACAACTCAAGCTTTCATTTCAGTGCCACTTGTTTATAATTACAAGGTTTATGTGGTTTCCCAACACTGAAGAACGAGGTGTATTAAAGAGCTTGCTGGCCTTCAGGATAGTTCTCAGAATCCTCTCCCAACATAATCAGTCAGCAGATTTTGTCACCTTGGTCATCATATCTCTAGACTAGATCTAGCATATTCTTTACTTGTTTTACTTTAAGCCCTATTATGATCCAACTCAAATTAGTTGAACAGTTTGCTAAATAGTCTTTTGTCTTCTAGTCTGGACCGTCTACAACCCAACTCATCATGAAAAATCTTTCAAGAGGAAATCTATTGTCTCTGTCATCTCTCTACTCTCTGTCTCAGTCCTTCCCAACCACTTTCAATCCTTCAGTTGTCTCCAGGATATAAATCAGAATTACAGGGAAGGACTGTGCCCTGATGGATAGGCAGCTGGATTTCACGTGGACAACCATGTGGTTTGAGTCCTGGACCTGTGGCATGTGTGGGTGTGTGGCCAAGACGCCCAGAGTTGCAGAGAGGGAGAAATGAGGGAGGGGATTAGCATGACCATTCCCAGTGAGGGTGCTTTCTTTTCTCCCTCACTGTCTATCTCTCTTTCACAAGCCCGTACTCCCTCTAGCAAGACGTAAGTGAAGAAACAAATTATTTTGAATGGTTGGTAAGACTGTGCATAAAGTTCTGTCCCATCTTTCCAATCTCACCTGCCACCATCCTTGTTCTCACTTTTTCACTCCTCTACTCCCACCTCCCCACCTTCTGCTTTGGTTAACTCCTGTCTGTCCCTTCAGATTCCAATGACACAGTAACTCTGTCACCTCTCTTTGAACCTCATTAGAAACTTGTAGAGTGCTCAGTTTATGCTGCTGTCCCCGCACAGCATACTGATCACATTTCATTACTTTTATGTGCTCACTGGGCTCTCCCTTCTACCTGCACTGAGACTCTAGGGGAGATGAGCTGTCTTAATCACCCAGTGCTTAGCATAATTCCTGTCCCTAGCCACAGTAAACATTAGTTCATTATTTAGTGAACAAATAAAAACTCTAATCTCATAATAAAGTGCTTTATTTTATATTTTAAAACCATGTGTCAGAAAATGTATAAATCAGTAAATGTTATACTAATTAAAATAGTAGTCATAATCATAGTAATTCAGTTTCTTTTTCTTGGGACATAGGATGTCAACCCTCCAAGGGCAGAATATAAAAACATTTTTTGGAGATCTTAAACTTAGGCTAAAAAGCAGGAAAATCCATTCAGTGTAAACAACATCTACTTATCAAAATATAAATAGAGCAATAATACAGAGGAAATAATTCTCTATTGTGTTTAATGTGCCAAAGCCTTAACAATACTGCTGAATAAGCACTGTATGCCCAGTGAAGTTTTATATTTCAAAAAAAAAAAAAACCACAAAAATTCTTTCCAGATGTTCACTAAGAATAAAATGTCTCATCACATGTACTCATAATCTTGTCTCAAAAAAAAAATCAGCAAAAGCAATTAAAAATAGCCTTCTGTATAGTTTCTCAGATATTCTAAATACGTGGATGAGAACACAGGCGAGAACAGAATAGCGTTACAGTTTCTCAATATTTCAAATAATGGAGCATGCAATCGATGTCCTAGAAAATGAAATCTGACTTTTAAAACACCTAAATAAAATAAAAGTCAAAGGAGATGAAATAAACCAAAGCACTTTCTAAAATTGTATCCCCATTCTGAATTCTTTATGGGATTTACAATAGGGAAAAAAATTAGAGTTAAATATTCATGCTGTGTATTAACACCCAGTATGAAATGTCAGGCCCTGGATTGGCTAGTGAGAGCTAAAAGACAAGCAAAGCCACTTACATCAGATGCTCCTGGAAAGAGGTTCTTAAAATCACTATATTTGAAAATACTTGTTTTATGATTTATTCTCCAACTTTCCTGCCTTCAGTGATGTGAACTCTGAAAGGCTGGGTCTGTAGCTCTTTGAGCCCTTTAAAGTTTATCTTGCTTACATTTTCTGTTTTTCACGTTTTTCTTTCTTTCTTCACAGCCCTTTTGCATTCAAGAGAATTCTATCAATTGGTTGAATTTATACCCTCCAATTATTTTTCCCATAAATTTGTATCTTCCTAGTTTACTATTTTCTCACTGTTTCCCCTCTCTTTAACATTTATACTAAGGTGTGTCTGCAGTGTTGTTAATAGCAAGAAATACTCAGGTCTGGGTAATTTAAGTGAGCAGAGGCTATTCGGCTAACAGTGGTGAAGTCCTATTGGCAGTGTCCGGAGCCACACAAGGAAGGTCTCATGTTCTGAGGAAGCAAGGAGCCATTTCTGTGCTGTTGTCCATGTGTGTGAATGTCTCTCTCTCATTCCCTGCCCTTATAAACCCACCAGGAGTCGATTACAGGGGTCCACCCTACTCACCGAGTCACTACCAAAAGCCATTCCTTTCAATATCATGGAGTTATTATATCTCCTCATAGTGCTTTCACAAACAAATCTCAACCTGTGAATTTTGCAGGAACGCAAACCATAATGCCTGTGTACATAAATAATACAGTTTTGCATGTGTTCTTGAGTAGTTTCCAGGATTCAGACTGTGTCTACTATACTCATGGAAATGAAGATAAGAATCATATCAATATTATCACACACAGATATTTTTAATTGCAAGAGGACATGTGAGCTTGCCAGAAACAGAGAAGGAGAGGGAGAAAACACCCCACAAAGGAGTATGGTCACAGTGCAGTCCTTTCTCCTCCATCTCTTCATCCTGTCCGGATACGCTGGGCACACTTGTACAGGTACCCCGTGTGTTATTTAAGCTTCCAGGGCTAGGATTTGACTTGTACCTGGCCATGTGCAACAAGGCTCCCTTAAATGTTAGGTCATGGGCCTGGCCTATAATCACATATTCAAAAGCAAATAATTAACATAAAATGTACACATTTGGTTATTTTTTAAATGTTTACTTGGTCCTAATAATTCTATGCTTTAAGAATACCATATCAAGGGAACCAGCAGTTAGTGTAATGGCTATGTCGCTGGACTCCCACGTAGTCAACCGCGGTTCGCGTCCCGGACCCAGTGGCTTAAAACTCACGCCGGGCGCATGTACGTGCGTGCCCAAGATCTCGAGAGGAGAATGGAGGAGAAGGGATTGCGGCGTGACCATCCCCCCTGGGGGGTGATTTCTCACTTTCTGTCTCTGTGTCTCTCTCTGTCTGTCTGGCGAGCGCACGCGCCCTATAGCAAAAACCTCTCAAAAAAAATTAAAAAAAAAAAAAAAGAATACCATATCAAGCCAAAAATATGCAAACAAACTGCCCTTGTAGAATTGATGTTCACTAGGGGATACAGTACATGAAGTAAAAAAAAAAAAAAGGTAAAATATGATGTCATAAATATGAGGACTCTTTTACGGAATATTTTAGTGTTTTGAGTTGACTGTGATCAAGGTTGTGGCTATAGATAGAATGTCGAGTATGCCTACCAGAAAGCACGATCTGGAGGAAGACACTGTGGTAGAAAGAGCAGAGTCTCCGAGAAGAGAAAACTTAATAGATACTACGTAATGGTGTGGAGAATTAAGGTCTAGTATGTTATTTAAGGCTACTACCAACAGAAACAAATGTAATTATGAAGCTTTGGGAGTGGGAGAAAGGAATTAAAAGTGTAGTTTACTTGAGCTTAATCATACTTTTCATATGGAATTGTCAGTACATAGACTAAACCTCAAGGAACATAGACATGTTCATATTATTTGAATTATGCTGACCAATAGAAATGTCGCATGTCAAACAGATGAAGCTGCCTCTGGAGTATGTGAGTGGTGGTAGTAAGAAAAGACAATGTGGCCCGTGTATACACAATGAAGTACTATTCAGCCATTGAGTAGAATGAAATCCTGTCATTGAAGGCAATGTGGATAAACCTGGGGTGTTTATTCCATGTTCAGTGGAATAAGCCAGGCATAAGAAGAGGAAAACGACACATTCTCTCTCATAAGTGGAAGCTAGTGGACCTCATGTACATGGAGAGTTGAATGTCGGTTCCTAGAGGTGGGAAAGGGTAGAAGAGGAGATAGTGAAATGTTGGTTGACACAAAATTACACTCAGATAAGAAGGAACAAGGAACAATAATTCATTGTATGTTTCAAAATTACAAAAAAAAAAGTTTTCAACAGAGTCTAATGATAAATCTTTGAGATGCTAGATATGCTAATTACCCTGATTCGGTCATCGTATGTGCAGTGAGAAAACTTCAGAAAGTTTGTGTGAAAAATGATTAATGTATGAGTTTATTTTGATACAAAAACATTTTGAACTCCATGCATAGATTTTTCTCTAATATGCAGTTTCTATGAACTTTTATTTTCAAAGAATTATATATATATTTTTTTCCATGTTTTTCCAGAGAAGGAGAGAGAGTGAGTGAGGGAGAGTGAGAAAGCATGCCAGCAGGTCCAGGACTCGAACTGTGGTTGGCCATGTGGGAATTCCAGTGCCTTAACCACCACGCCACCTGCTGGTCCCTCTGTGAACTTTTTAAAGACTTGTTGTATATATAGTAAAGTGAATTTCTTTTAGTACTTAAATACCCATAATGTATATACTACATGGGATAAAAGTGATTCATACTGAATTCTGCAATAATAAGAAAATAGTTATGGCAAGTTTCTGCCATATTTTACTTTTATATATTGCAATTGTAGAAAGATTATGCAGAAAGAGGATGGAGCTGGAATTTACACACCACTATATGTGAAACAAATCTATGACTTTCTTCTCTTTATCTTAACTTTCCTTGCAAGTTCCCATTTCCTTGAATGGCAGAGACAATTTAAACTCACTGGTTAATGTTAACCTCATCTCTTCCGGTTTGCAGCAGTATCATTCAGGCTGAGTGACCCTTTCCTGAGAAGGCTCTGTCTCATGGGGGTTGTTCCTCACTTCCTTTCCCAGTAAGGTGACTGAGAGTGTGAGGCTGCCATTACAGCCACAGGACCAGAAGGATGAAAAACCAGTGGCTTTCAAGGTAGATCCTCAAAGACATATTTTTCCCTGCCTGTCTTAAGGTCAGAAAACACCATGCTCAACAAACCTCCTGGTGTCTTTGTTCCCGCTTTAGCTATGCTGACTTGCTAGGTCAGTGCTATTCCAAATGTGGCATGTAGACTGCTCCTAGACTACCTGATTTGATCTTACCTTTCCGATTTTGCCTGTCTGTAATGCAGTAACTACTGATAGTTGGAGGCAGAGAAATACCTCACAGTCTCTCTCATATATGGAGAGTTTTAAAATGGCCTTGTTGACTAGAGTTGATGAATGACTGCTATAGGGTGGGAGTAATGGAGGAAAGGGGAGTAGAAGGGTACTGATATATGGAAACAAAATTACTGATCAATAAGAAAAACAGCTTTTAATGTTAGATAATACTGTATATCTCAGAGTAACAGAATTTTGCATGTTCTCAATACAAAGTAATAGCAAATGGCTAAGGATAAATAAACTGATTGCCCCCATCTGATCAATATACATTGTATTCCTTGTTTGTTTGGGTTTTTTGTTTGTTTGTTTTTGAGAGGTTTTTGCTATAGGGTATATGTGCTCACCAGAGAGAAACAAAACAGAGAGACAGAAAGCAAGAAATCACCCCCCGGGGTGATGGCCACGCCGCAATCCGTTCTCCTTCATTCTCCTCCATGCCATAATTGCTTCTCCTTCATTGCCCTCTCTGGATCTTGGGCATGCAAGCACATGCGCCCAGCGTGAGTTTTAAGCAACTGGGTCCAGGATTCAAACCATGGTTGGTCAACTACATGGGAGTCCAACGACATAGCCATCATGCCAACTGCTGGCCCCTACATTGTATTCTTATACCCCACAATCACATTGTATTCCATAAATAGGTACAACTATTACATATCAATAATAAAAAGCATGACTGGAAACATCCTTATCAATTTTACATTGTGGTGATATCCAGGAACATTATCCCTGAAACTATATCGTTAAATAAGTTATCGCTAGTCCAGAAGATGCCAAACTTCCTTGTGTAAATTGCAAACTGGCTGCACACACTGAGATTAAATTCCAGACCTTAGGGGATTGGATAAAACTTTAGTTTTTCACCACAGGTAATTAAAGAATCATACACCCTAGATGGTGTCACCATTTCATAGCCATAAATACCGTCCATCACTGTGCCAAAGTCTCCAGTGTATAGTTCTAACCTAGATCCTTTCCTGAACTCCAGAACCAGTTAGCCAATCATGTACTCAATAATTCTATTTGGATATAATAAGCTTTTCAAATTTAATATTTTAAACATCTAATTCCAGACCTTTCTCCCCTGTAAAAGAAAACAGAAACAAAACAAATTCAAACTAAAATCTGCCTTTCTCAGGCTCTCCCATTATGGCAAATGAAAACTCTTGTTTTTCTACTCATGCAAAATTTTTTTTGCAAAAATAAACGTGTGTATTCAGTCATGCCAGTTCAAAACTCATTCTTCATTGCTTTTCACATGACATACTAAAACATTTCAAGTCCTTACAATGGCTGACAGTTCTCTAATGATTTCACCTGTAGGTAAGACTCAGCAGCCACCTTCCCGCTAATTCTTCTGGCTAATTCTTTTTTGTCTATTTGCATTCACCTCCTCCTGACTGCTACTCAGAAATACCAAGCACACTCTCTGCTCAGGAACTTTAACCACTGTTTCATCTTCAACCTCCATGCACATTAACTTTTCAGAGATAATGTCCCAAAGACCCTTTAGGAATAGTGGCCCCATCCCTACACTCTCTCTGTGATCGTCCCTCCAGATGTGGCAGGTGTGTAACATCGTATGCACAACCTAATGGATGGATGGAACTGTGCCAGGAATTTATTGCACATTGACTTAAGTTCTTACTGCTAACTATGGGCTTTATTACTATGGTCACAAATTTGGATACATACCCAAATTTGGAATTACTGTATGCTTGAGTAGACAGAAGGAACTAAGAAAACCATCTCAGGCTAATATATCTAAAAAAACCCTCTTGCTGGCATACACCACAGCTCCTAGGCATGAAAAACAGAGCAGAGCACCAGGCTCGAGTAGTGTTTCTAGGCTGCCTGGTATTTGGACAAGATATTTCTTTGTGGTGGAGGATCATCCCATCCATTGTAAGTCGCCCTGCAGCGTCTCTAGCTGCTGCCTTTAGGTACCAGGTACCAATAGCTCGACTGCCTCTCCAGCCCCAACACACAGACACGTTGTGATAGTCAGAAATGTCTCCTAATGTGCAAAAGGTTCCCTGGAAGGGGGATGGAGGAACTACTTCTGACCTAGAGGTATCTTGGATTTTTCTCTAACCTTTGAGGAAGGTACGGATTTCTCTAAGAGTTTTATAATCTTACCTTTACCTACTACAACTTTCTGCCGGAGAACCAGGAATTTGGAGAAATCTGTCTTCTTAGGGCCTCAGGTTTCATCTACATTCCCATTTCTTTACTTTCAATCTCTTTTCACATGTATTCTTACTATTTTCTCTTCCTATTTGAAAGAACCTTCTCTTTCATGTTCTAAATTTGTTCTAGCAAATGTTTGGAATAAAATTATTTGATCAGAGTTGGCTGAGTGTAGCTCTAGAGTTTTAAGGGGAGATTATGGAATTTAAAAACTGCTTTTATCTTACACAAAGACTGGGTTTCTGGGCCTTTTTCCTGAAAGACTCAGATAGATTTAATACAACAGACAGTTTTCCGTTATAGTTACTTGCCTTTTTTCCAAAGCATGGAAACTCATTGGGCAATGGATGATAAAACAATGAGTGTTATTACATTATGAGAATTAAAAACTACAACAATCTTTAATATTTACTAAATACAATAAAATGTGATTTACAATATTCAAGCACATTTAACATATAATATATGGTAATTTTCAAGTAGCTCAAGCACACATTGAATTTCATAGAGAGGAATAAATAATTGTGCTGAAATACATAGTATAATGGTTTCTTTTCCTTGATTAAGAGGCATTTTTATAGTGATCATCATTATTAAATGAGATAAATATTTGCATACGGTGCAGTATACAATCCTTTCATTAAGAAATGTTATTTTAAAAGTATGTATTGGGTCCTGAATCATGATGTTTTTAAATGTTTGATTTTAATGAGTCATTGAATATGTATTTGCTTTTATGAGATGCACATATTTGGAGTATGGGTGTATTTGTCAGCATAAGGATGATTTAAATTTCCTTAAAATAGACTATTAGGATGCAGATGTTCTTGCTGACAGGTGCTTCCAAAGCATTAAAAATAGATGTAACTGCAATACTTTTTGAAAATGTAATGCTGCTGCCTTTACACCCATTAAGTTCAGCAAGTTTCCTTATTTTTTCAAATATACTTGCTAATAGAGCCCCATTTTACTGTAATTACTTACTCTAAAAATTAGAAAAGTACATTTTTTTCTTATCCAGAGTAAAAAATAGAAAATCGACATAATAATTTTTGTTAGAAAATGGTATTTTAGCTACCAAATAATAAAATTTTAGTGGGACCTAGGGTGACACTTTATTTTGAATTGGTGTTTGGAGGCTATCCTGTCAGTAACATCAAATTATAATGAAAACGCTTTAGTGCTAAGACTGTGGGTTTTGTTTTTTTTTATTTGTAATATCTCCTGAAAACTTCAAGGAACACTTCTCATTCGTGATTTGCTGATAAAACTCACATTCACATACTCATTTGTGGCTTAACTTTCAAAGATTTCAAGCACCATTTTTCTAGACTGGAAAAAAATATACATTTTGATGTGATTTCTTTGAGAATGGGAGTGAAAACAACATTGCTGAGTGCCCTCATACACCAGGCACTATGCCACTGACTTCTCTCATAGAATATGCATGCTTCTCCATTGTTTTGATATCTCTTCTTTTGGC
>NW_006159440.1:2280280-2291074 GCF_000334495.1 Tupaia belangeri chinensis | reverse complement strand
CAGGAAATGGTATATTTATATGTTTCATGAGTATGCATTTTATTTGGTCCCTTCCTTTGCTGATTTCAGATTTTTGAAGTTACATGTAATTGATGTCTTCAGGAAAATTACTATAGCTCTCTTATTTTGCCCATATTGGGTCTGTAACCTACGGTAAGAGTTTCAGGAGGTCCATAGAAAACATGGGGGCTAGGCAGGTTAGCAAAGTTTGGTGGAGCCCTAGGAATCACCTATGCTCTAAATAAGCAGAAACGGGATGGGCATGTTCTGGAAGCTTAGAGGAGGAGCGTGTGAATAGTCTCCAGGTACTAGCTACTGGCCAGCTCAGCTGGAGCTCACCATATTTGTAAGGAAACAGCCATGTGGAAAGGGGAAGAGACTGTAAAATGAGTACCTCATCCTTTCAGAGGGGTATTTGAATGCCAGGTTTGACGTTTTTCAACTGAGCATTGAAGATGGAAGTTTGACAAAGATTTTTAGACAGAGAAAAACAGAAAGTGAGTGTTGTAATCAGTTCAGGTTGCCATGACAAGTTCTCATATACTAGTGCCTTATAAAGAAGATCAATTTATTTCTGTTTCTGATTCTGGAATTCCCAGAGGAGCATCCTGCGTGGTTAGTTCTGGGGAGGGCTGTCTTCTGGGATGCTGACTGCTGACTTCCTGTACCCTCTGATGGTGGGGCAGAATGAAGCAAGCTCTCTTGGGCTCTCCTAAGGGCACTAATCCCGTGCATGAGGACTGTACCATGACCTCATTGCATCCCAGTTACTTCCCAAAGGCCCCATCTCCTAAGGGAATCACATGGGTGGGTAGGATTTCAGCATAGGGTTTCGGAAGGATGGAGGATGGAAGCATTTTAGTCTGTAACAGTGAGATTAAGGACAGTCATAATCTCATAAGAAATTAGAAAATCTTAAAAAAATAGGACCTATATTTAGTTCTAAAAATAATAGCTGAGAGTCAAAGTGAAAAAAAAAAAAAAAAAAAAGAGCCTTAACCCAAGTAGCAATATAAAGAAGTAATATATATAAGGAGTACTACTCAGAAGAATGCCAGACTCCGGTGAATGTCTTCACATAAAACTGAGGTCATTGCGAACATAATTAGTCAAAGACTGTAGTATGGTTTTGAGCCTGGATGAAATGAGCAGAATATGCAAGCAAGGGTAGGAGGCTTGGTATGCAATATTTTACAGATGATATATACTCTTTCTATGAATTTCTAGAGCTCAAATAAATAACTGAAAATATGATAGATATGTGAATCTTTCAAGAAGGAATAACAGAAAAGAGAAGACGAAGTTAAGTGCTAACTTCCACTTTCACCCATTTGAACAGTTGAATAAAAAAGAAAGGATAATAATTTATATACACACACAGAAGAGAACTTTAGAAAATGAGCAGAAAAGTCATGACAGCATAACAACTGTGAACTTTAAGACATGGCTTTATGAGGTAAGGATATATAACCTTATAAAACAATTTAGGGAAAACAAAGGGAACTAGAATAAGGAAAGAAGTTAACTTTTGTAATTTATCTCATTATATATTTTTCCCCAATTTGTTGCCATACCAGTGTAATAGGATAATAAGGGAGAGAGGATTTAGGAGACCCCTGTGCTAGTCAGACACAAATATTTTTGTATTCTTCTTTGCATATTGGGCTTATGGACACCCCATATTTTATAACTGATTTTTGGCACTTCAGATAAAATATAGATAGGAGATGTTCCATTTTAAAATTCTTTTTACATGATTGAGACTACATGGTCAGGAATATCTAGGATTGCATTTGAAATCCTTCTTTACAAATGAGTCTTAAGCACCAATCACTGGACTTGTCTTTCCCTCATGGTAGCTCTGTGATACACTCTTCATTTCAAAACACGCCTTTGTGGGAACCAGCAGTTAGCGTAATGGCTATGTCGCTGGACTCCCACGTAGTCGACCGCGGTTCACGGCACGGACCCGGTGGCTTAAAACCCACGCCGGGCGCGTGTGCATGCGTGCCCAAGATCCCAAGAGGAGAATAGAGGAGAAGGGATTGCAGTGTGGCCATCCCCTCTGAGGGGGTGATTTCTCGCTTTCTGTCTCTCTGTCTCTCTCTGTCTGTCTGGCGAGCGCACGTGCCCTATAATGAAAAACCTCTAAAAAAAAATTACCTTAAAAAATAAAAAACACCTTTGTCTACTGGTCCCAGAAATTTTGCTTTTAATTTCTTTGAAGTTCTCAAATACATTTGTCATTAATCATGTATTGAGTTAGTATAGCAATTGGGTTCACTGACCACTATTTAACCTCCAAAAAGCTAGAGATGAAGTTATTACTTTGAGTTATTTTTATCCTCTTCCTGTCTGGTTTTAAATTAAATGTACTTCTAGATACTTATCTTTAAATCAATATTTATTGATGATATTTTATCTTTTCTATTTTATAGTATGTTTACTTATACATATATGAATTAGTAATCCACAAGTTATTTGAAAATTGAAATATAAAAAACACTATCTGTATGTATATTATAGTCTGTTTATCTGCATTTATAAACATGCCTTTTTGAAGGGATCACTTATGAGAATATGTTTTTTACAGAAATACTGAGAAAGAGATAAACCTAATTTTATTATTATTATTTTGGAGAGGTTTTTGCCATTGGGCGTGTGCACTCACTGTAAAGACAGAGACAGAGAGACAGAAAGCAAGAAATCACCCCCCAGGGGGATGGTCATGCCACAATCTCTTTTCCTCCATTCTCCTCTTGAGATCTTGGGCACACACGCACACATGCCTGGAGTGAGTGTAAGCCACTGGGTCTGGGACTCGAACTGCAATCAATTACATGGGAGTCCAGTGACATAACCATTATGCCAACTGCTGGTCCCCATAATATTTTTGTTTGTTTTTTAGTCTTTTTTATAATTTCTATTTTAGACAACTAAATCTCTTTTAAAAATCAGTTTGTATATGTAGTGTAATATATAGTGTAGAACTATATAGTATATATATATATAAAATGTAATATATAGTGTAAAACTCACCACTACAACTTTTATTGCATTGTATATAGTACAATATTTAGTATAGGAACCAGCAGTTAGTGTAAGGGCTATGTCGCTGAACTCCTATGTAGTTGACCGCGGTTTGAGTCCCAGATCCAGTGGCTTAAAATCATGCTGGGCATGTGTCATGCGTGCCCAAGATCCTGAGAGGAGAATGGAGGAGAAGGAATTGTGGCATAGCCATCCCCCCTGGGGGGTGATTTCTCGCTTTCTATCACTCTGTCTCTCTTTGTCTGGCGAGCACATGTGCCCTATAGCAAAAACCTCTCCAAAAAAAAATGTAGTATAAAACTTACCTTTACAGTTTTTATTGCATTTATATCTTATTTAAAAATGTATAATTCTGTGTTTAAAGTCTTCTAATGAATGTTGAACTACCTATTTTGAGAACTGAGGTCTTTGTCTTTCACTTTGGGAATGCCTTTGCTAAATTTTGTTTATGAGTTGTTTATAAACCTGAAACCTGCAAAAAAAAATTTTCCCCATAATTTGCACAAAAGTATCTTATACTCTAGATGCTACACCTCAGAGCAAAGAAAACAGAGGATAAACACACAACTCAATAAAAAGTTTTTAGAGACTATTAAGTTCTATAAATAAGATAAATTAAGTAATAAATAGCAGATAGTAGGCCTAGCCATGGCAGCATGGGAAGGAGGACATTGCTGTGTGATGCTGGAACCATATAGGAGGGCCTGGTTTTGATTCCCAGGTTGATCCAAACTTGTTGGCTGTGCTGTGAATCCTGACTTACCAGAAGCCTGGGGAGGGAATGCGGCATGATGAGACTCTGTTAGGGTCCTTACAAGGCCAGGAGAATGAAATAAAAGGAGGAAGATAAAAAAGGAGGGAGGGGAGAAGGGAGAAAGAAAGGAAAGAAGATTATGGGTCAACATTATATAATTAGTGAAAAATGGACACTTATTTGAAACTCTAAAGGCTATATATTATATCATGCCAAGCATATGACATTCTAGAAAAGGAAAAGCTAAGGACAGAAAATAAAACGTTTTCCTGGGGTGTGGAGTAGGGGAAGGGGTGGACAACAAATGACACAGTGAATTTTTTGTGGGTGATGAAGCTGTTTGCACCTTTGTCAACATTCACAGAATGACACTCTGAAAAAAAGTACATTTTACCTTAAATTAATTATGACTAAATGCATAAAAAGGAAAAAAGGGTTGTTCCGAGGACAGTACATATGACCTGAGATCTATTTGAGTCCTAGGCAGAAGACTCTGCAAGTGAAAACTAGGACAGGGACAGCCCCGGCACCTCTGAGAGACAGGAAGATAAGGTTGATTTGAGTCTCCCTTCCGCAACAGGATGGAAGTAATGAGGGCATGGGACAAGTCAACCCTTGGATAAATAAACAGAAGATCATTCTAGGCCCAAGACAGCTCTGGATCTAGAGAAAAATTATGGTGGATGCTAAAGTAGTAGAGCACAGGAAAACATCTGTTTATTATAAATCTCTTATCCATAATAAAAAATTTTTATTTCATTTTATTATACCTATTGAGGATGATAGATATTACAATAGCTCCAACCGCCAATAATGTTAATATTCTCTATTTACATGATCAGTACAATCACTGAGCTCATAAATGAAGAGATATACAAAACACTATTTGTGTATCAGGGGACTTGAGAAAGTTCGTGGAAAATGAAATTAAAGTGTGAGTTTATTCTGGTACAAAAATTGTAAAAATCAGTGTAATGTTTCATAACATGCACTTTCCATGAACTTTTTGAAGACCAATTGCATTTGTCAAAATTTGAAGAGAAAGTTTATATGTATTAAACATGGATTTTCTCCTATAACACGTTCACATGTTTTATATTATATTATATTCAAAGAAAATACTTAATAAAATGCTTACCACTTTCAGCCTTTTCAGTTTTTCTTTTGGAATCACACTGACTTTTCCTCTATTGATATTCATATATTTTTGTCAGATTTGCATACTAGCTATAGGCATTACCAGTTGACTGACACTTAAGTAAAGTGGACAAAGGTCCCCTGGGTCCTGTACAGGGTGGTGAGCCAAGTAGCAATATGTCATTTGAGTGACTACCTGTACTCCTGGATCAATGCATTTGGTTATTTTTGAAGAGTAATCCGTCATGATTCTTTAATCAGAAGGTGAAGGAGACATAATGATGAGCACTTGAAAGGCAGATGATCTAGAGCAGGTGAGAATTAAAGAGCAGCATTGTGGAATAGTGACGTTGAACTGGAATATTGAAGTTAGAGAAAGCAGGGCCATGTTTTAGACCTACCACTTACCAGCTCCAAGACTGTAAAAATGTCACTTCATTTCCCTAATTCTGCTTCTTTGTATGTGAAATAGAAATAATAATACTCACAGGCTTTCTTTCTGGAAATAAAATGATAGTCAGGTGGTGGCACAGTGGTAACGTAACTGGACTCAACTGACATGGGAGAGGTGCCCGGGTTCGTATCCTGGGGTTTCTCTGTGCATATGAGCCTACTTGCTATGGCCAGGCTGGCCAGGACTGGGTGTGGATTGTGGCATGAGGACCTGATTGGGTTGCTGGAGGTGCTTCTCTTTTTCTCTGTCTCTCTCTGAAGTAATAAATAAATAAATAATAAGATAAAGCATGTAGTAGTGCCTAGAACATTTTGTTAGTTCTTCTTACCTATTTTTTAAGTTTACTCATTCCTTCCATTAGAGAGTGAGAACACCCCCTCACAGGGGCTTCATGCCAGATCCACCTCCAGCCTGAGCCAGCCACAGATCATGGGCACATCCATGCCCTGCATCCTCTGCAAGATCTCTGGATGAAAACTTGGAATCTCCCCATGTAGGCCAGCCCTATAGAATGCCATGTTTTACTTCTGTGTCACTATTTGGACCTAGCCCTTATTACTTAGAGCTTCATAATAATAGGGTAGCTCATTAAAATGTATCCGATACTTTGCACTCTGTGGTAAATGGGTGGAAAAAATGAATGCGCCATGTAAAAAATATTTATTTCTTAAGTTTGTTACTAAAGCAAAGATCACAGAATGCATGCTTGACAACACAAGGACAAGATATTTTCAGTAACTTTCAGAGACAGCATAGCTTATATGCAAAAACTTTGAAGTCATACAGATCAGGGCTCAAATTCCAGCTTTGACACTTTCAGCCTTGTGACCTGGGGCGAGTTGCTTCATCCTGTAAAGGTCAATTTCCTCTGTGGGTAACTAGAATAATAAAATTGCCCCACTTACAGGGTGGTGGTGAGAAGTAAAGGAGAGGAGGCTTCCAGGGTGTCCACGTGGTCAGAGGTCAGCAGATGCGGGCATCAGTGGCATGAGCTCCTGATTCTGGCATGCCGAAGCATAGAACATGACTCAGCAGTGTTTACTATTTGAGCATTTTTTGAGTGTTTAATATGTGCAGGGCACTGGGATGAAGTTTGTGAGGAATACCAACATATACAAAGCATTGTCTCTGCTCTCACACAATTTACTACTTTAATAACTGACTGATCTCCAAAGGGGAAGAAATTGGATCTTATTCCTCTGTGCTTCCCCGTTGCCTGGCCCCATCACTAGAATATAATATGTGCTCAAAGACAACTTTTTGAATTAAGTAACCATGATGATAAGTACACATGCCTCCTTTCTATGGAAACAGCATGGGGGAACAAAAAATACAGTGCTGTTAGTTCCAAGGGAGAGAGAAGTCTCCTTGTTGGTAGCTGTTTTCCCTGCTCTCAAGAATATTGTTATTGGGGATCAGCAGTTAGCATAATGGCTATGTTGCTGGACTCCCTTGTAGTCGATCGTGGTTCGAGTCCCAAACCTGGTGGCTTAAACTCACGCCGGGCGCATGTGCGTGCGTGCCCAAGATCCTGAGAGGAGAATGGAGGAGAAGGGATTGTGGCGTGGCCATCCCCCCTGGGGGGTGATTTCTCGCTTTCTGTCTCTCTGTCTCTCTCTGTCTGTCTGGCGAGCACACACACCCTATAGAAAAAACCTCTAAAAAAAAAAAAAAGAATATTGTTATAGCTGCTTTTATCAATTGTCCACTACTACTGGCAGGCTTTCTTCTTGTTCCTATTGCATTGGTCCTTAGATAACTTCCTACCCAGCCACAAAAGAGGTCTGCTAATTCAATGAAGATGTCTCTTCAAGATGTCTCTTGAAGCACCACATCCAGAAATTTAGTTTCTGACGTGTAGTGGCCAGATCAACAGCCTCAGTACCACCTGAAGCTGAACGTGCTTGGTCCCACCTCAGACCTATTAAGCAGGAATTCTTGGCACTGTGGTTTAACAAGCCCTCCAGGTGGTTCTGATACAAATGTTTGAGAACTTTTGCTTCAGTGGCTTCACCCAACTACTCTCTATATCCTAAGCTCTGTTTTTCCTTCTGCCAGGGTTTTTGGAATAAGTTATAGTTCCTGAGCTGAATGAATTCTTGTAACTAAACAAATGACCACCCACCGTGTTCCTTCCTGGCAATGGGTTCCACAGAGTGCAAGCTAAGGCCCAAGCCTTGTCAGCCCTCTCTTCTCTAGATCCATTCTTCACCACTGTAAATTACCATCTCCAAAACCTTAGATACTTGAAGATGTTTTTCTTTCAAAGAGATATCCTAGTGTCTAGAGGTCTAATTGTGTACCACGAATTGATTTCCCGATTCCTGCCTGGAGGTTTAGGGAGCCCCAGTGGGGTCGATCTTGTCCTGTTTTCCCACTAACTGAAATAGGTAGGGAACCCTCCACTTCCCTCTCTGTGTTAATTCACAAATCACAAACTGTATACGGAGTGTTTAAAAAGTTTGTGGGAAATGTATTTTATGAGAAAATACATCAGAGCAGCAGGTGGAATGGAGGAAAAGGTGTCTGATTCCACATGGCCAGCTTTGCAGTTTGGACCTAGTGGCTTGAGAATCACGTTGGGTACATGTGCATGTGTGCTCAAAAATCCTAAGAGGAGGGAACCAGCAGTTAGCATAATGTCTATGTTGTTGGACTCCCACGTAGTCGACCACGGTTTGCGTTCTGGACCCAGTGGCTTAAAACTCATGCCGGGCGCGTGTGCGTGCGCACCCAAGATCCCGAGAGGAGAATGGAGGAGAAGGAATTGTGGCGTTACCATCCCCTCTGGGGGGGGGGTGTGATTTCTCGCTTTCTGTCTCTATGTCTGCCTGGCGAGCACATGCCCCCTATAGTGAAAACCTCTCCAAAAAAAAAAAAAAAATCTTAAGAGGAAAGTGGAGAAGAGAGTGTGGCATGCCATCCCTGATGGGGGATAATTTCTCACTTTCCCTTTCTTTCTCTCTCTTTCTTTCTAGTGAACATACACATCCTATAACAAACAAGCAAACAAAAGCCTATATACTTGGATATCAAATTTTTGTGTACTAAAATAAATTCTCATTTTGATTTAATTTTTCCATAAACTTTATGTTACCTTATACAGTTAACATAATAGATTATAATGATTATAACAACTAGTCAATGTGAGATATTTGGCGATCAGTGTTTATTTGCATTTGGAGGTCTGCAGAGAAAGATTCTTGGAAATGTCATTCACACCCTCCATTAAAGAGCTTTGAAGGCCAGCAGCTGTTATTTAAGGTGAAAATATAAGGTGATAGAGGAATTGTGAAATAGGTACATCACTCTCTACTTATGAGAGCAAGAGGCAAAGTTTTCTGACCTAAATATTTGACCTATCATAATTTTTAGAAACAAATTTTACCATTTTTACTCATAGTTCTCATTTAAAATCAGAAGATGCTTTTATTTGTTCATTCGATTGTGTGTGTGTGTGTGTGTTTAAGTTGTTTTAAAGCTCACTGATGTCAATATTTTTTAGACTTTTTTTGGCTACGGATAACATGCTCTTACCACAAAGACAGAGAGAGACAGACAGACAGAAAGTGAGAAATCACCCCATAGGGAGGATGGACATGCCACAATCCTTTCTCCTCCATTTTATTCTCAGGATATTGAGCATGCATGCACGTGTACCCAGCATGAGTTTAAACCATTGGGTCTGGGACTTGAACCATATTCGAGTACATGGGAGTCCAGTGACATAGTCATTATGCCAACTGCTGGTCCTAGATGTGAATTATTTTATAAATACTTTGATATTTTAATGTTTCAACCCAGTACACTGAAAGAAAATCGGGCAGGTCATTAATTTTGATTGTGTGGGAAAGTAGAGTATATGCAAAAGAATAACATTAAAATATGTATATTTTAGGGACCAGCAGTTGGTGTAATGGCTATGTTGCTGGACTCCCATGTAGTCAATCACGGTTTGAGTCCCAGACTCGGTGGCTTAAACTCATGCCGGGCGCATGTATGTGCATACCCCAAGATCCTGAGAGGAGAATGGAGGAGAAGGGATTGTGGTGTGGCCATGCTCCCGGTGGGTGATTTCTCGCTTTCTGTCTCTCTGTTTCTCTCTGTCTTTCTGGTGAATTCATGCGCCCTATAGCAAAAACATCTCCCAAAAATAAAAGTAATTTTCTGGCTAATATGTCATATTCTACTTATTTTCCTGGATTTTCATGGTCACAAGAGTTGCTATGAAGGGACAGCAGGTAGTTTGGTGGTTAAGGTGTTGGACTCCCACATGGGGAACTGCAGTTAAGCAACCCTGAACTTAGCAACCTGAAAATCAGGCCAAGCCTTGTGTGTGTGTCCCAAATCCTGAGAGAATGGAAAATAAGAGATTTGGGTGTGGCCATCCACCCCTGGGGAGTGATTTCTTACTTCCCCTCTCTCTATCCTCTGTTCCTTTCCAGCAAATGCATGTGCCCTATGGCAAAAAATAAAAACAAAAAAGAAAAGAAAAAGAGTTGCTATGAATCAGCCTCACAACTACTTTGTAGATAGTTCTTTTTCATTTTTGTCTAGATCCATTTTGATCTTTCTAAGTTATCATCTCTAAAACAATGAGTATATCTACTGCTGAAATACATGAAAAGAATAATTTCAGTTTTCTTCATCAATATATAAATTGAGCTTTTATGTCTGGCTTTCAGAGAAGGTAAGTATCAAAATGAATTCTGTATGGAAGGTTGAAAGTGATGAGAATGTTCTGTAAACCTTTTCCTGTCAGAATGACAAACCTTTCACCGTTGTGTTTAAAAGTGTTACATTGTCTGAGGTCCTCAGTTGCAGACAACAGGAACCAATTTAAGCATTGTCGGGAAAAGGTAGTTTATCAAGGTCTATATACCTAGTGAGCTGACAGGACCTCAGAAATAGGCTTCAAACTGACCTTCAAATATTGTCTCCCCAACCAGACAGTGGATGTGGACCATTAAGAGAGCTGCAGATTCACAGTGATCAGTTAGCTGTTGCTATAGTTGCTAAATCAGACCCACTGTACTTCTGCCACAGTCCCTGTCAACAAAATGGATACCAAACCCTTCTCATACCATGGAGTGGAGCCCTCAAAAGATAGGCATACTCCTCTGATCAGCACAGTGTAAGCCACACCTGTAAAGACACCTGGAAAATGTAGTTTCCCTTTCAATTTTTTTCTACTAGAGGCACTTAGGTTTGAGACAACTATTAAGTGAGCCACTGTGCAACAGAGAGTCTTGTGTGCGGTATTCACTAAAGAAACCTGAAAACACTCTGAGAACCCATCAAAAGAAGGTTGATATTGGCGCCCGCCCAACAGCCCTGGGGCGCCCGCCCAACGGCCCCGGGGCGCCCGCCCAACGGCCCCGGGGGCTCATGCCCCCGG
>NW_006159440.1:2262591-2276318 GCF_000334495.1 Tupaia belangeri chinensis | reverse complement strand
GACTAATTGAGTTCATTGGTAGAACAATTGAATGGGGGGGGCGGAAGGGATTGAGGGCAATCATGAATGTTAGGGACAATGGAGGAGGAAGATGGGACATGGCAGAGGGTGGGGATGGGGAATCTAGGATGGCAAAACAAAAGGCAAGGTATGCAGGACACGGGAATTGGGAAATCATCTGCCGAGAACATGTATGTTGATGTGCTTGATTGAGCCAATGCACAGTGTATTTTGGATGGATAATTCATATGTGTGTTGTGATGAGAAAAAAAATTTATAATAAAAAACAAAGTATAAAAAAAAAAAAGAAGGTTAATATTTAGTTTTCTGTCTGAATATTTTTCATTTTTCCCCTTGCAAACTTTCATACTCAATATTAAGTAGAAGTAATGCCCTCTGGTGTCCATTTGGTTTCTACCTATGGGAAGGAATGCTTGCGGAAGACTGAACAGGATGCAAGCTCGTCGTACTTGGGGGTACCTTTCCCTAGTCCTCTTCCTACAGGGATGCTCCAGGATGGCCAAGTCCCCTGAACAAAGGTGACTTTTGGTCATGTCTGTCATGTTGTCTACTTCACACAGCCTCTCTCTCCAGTTTGCTAGACTGGAGAGTAACAGTCACAGAATCATGGGGTATGCATTATCCCATGTGATCTTGAACGCTCTCCACAGCTTTGGAAATAGCCCTTTTATTAAAATCTCCTCCTTTTGTCCAACTCCATTGTACTAATTCATGCCAGGTCTCTGCCTCTCAGATTCATTGCTATCAAATAACACACATAAGCGATTTCCATGATTAAGCAATGTTAATGCTTATTAACTACTTAGATAATAAAGCTAATTTAGAGAATACTTATAAGCCTTCTTATTATAATATAAAGACTGTGAAAATATAGTTTGGGTAGTAAATATAGCTTCTCTAAAGAAATTTTAATAGTTCTGATGTGTGGTCTTAAATCATCTGTATTCATTGGTAGAGCATCAGAAATCTGCAATTTGGGGAGTGGGAGTTAGAAGAATCAAATTTTTGTGTCCATAATAACTTTTCTTATCTTCTTTATAATTTTCAAAAATAATATTTACATTGAATGGAACTTATAAATTCTCATGTGAGCAGGAGAAAAATAGGGGAGCATACATCTGTTCTCAAACTTTTATACTAAATAGACGCAGAGCACATTTTCCCACAGTGTGTCAGACAGAAGCAGAGCTGGACTCCTGAAGAGAAAGAAAACATGTTCGCTGACCCAGTGAAGAATTTCAGCGAGAAGTGACACACAGGTGGAAGTGAGAAGGTAAAGAACAAGGGCGGCAAAGCACATAGCCGAGGTTAATCCGGTCTGCTCTGTACCTCGTCAGTGATGAAGCTGGGGACTAGACAAAGTCGGGAATGGTCACCTTCCCATGGTGAGATGCTGGCATCATGCCAGTCTTCATCCAGCACATTGGCACTGTAGGCCCCGAGTGACTCGTAGCAGAAGCACACACTTCTCTGCCCAAGTAAACAAACTACCTGGAACAAGCCTGCTGCATTCTGGGTGGCTCACTTCTGAGCTCTTTCTTGGTCAATTGTATGCCACTGTGCTCCACTGACATGACCTACGGAAGCCCGCTCCCACTGCTGGCTGGTGTCCAAAGCTGTTCACACATTAGGGAATGAACCAATTTGTATAGAGGTGCAGACACTTATGGGAGAGAAGGGATCTTGCTTCCCAAATGAAGTTAGAGAAATTTATTGGGTTGAGTTAATGCAGCACAAAGTTTGCTGGCAAAGAAAGATGCCACACAGCATAATTATCTGAAGAATTTATAAAACATTCTTAAAATGACAAATTAAAGAAATGGAGAACAGATTAATACCTGGGATTAAGGTGGGATTAGCATGGGAGGAAAGAGGGTATGACTACAAACGGGCTGCATGAGAGATTCTTCTGGTGATGGAAATGTTCTGCATCTTTTTATTATTATCAAGTATTTGTTATTACCATGAGTGAGACAGAGACAGCATTCCCAGGAGGGTCTGATGCTGCAATCCACCAGCTGCTTTTAGCAAGCTTTTAGCATGCCTGACATACTCAAGGAGGCCCCTGGACATGATCCAGAACCTTCCCATGTGGGTCACCCTTACAGAGTATTGTATTTTACTGCCATGCCACTGTCCAGCCCTGTCTTCTGAATCTTGATTGTATTGATGTCAATCTCTTACTTGTGATCTTGTGCTATAGTTTTGCAAGATGTTAACATTGGGGAAAACTGGATAAACATACCTGCAATCTCTGAACTACTTCTTACAACTGTACTACTTTCCTCAAAATTAAAAAGAGAGAGAGAGAGAGAGAGAGAGAGAGAATAGAGAAATGCCAAGGACCCCAAAGGAAAATGCAGTAGAAATACAGGACTGTATGTGCTGGCAACTTGTCTCCTTCGTCTGTGTGGATGGGACAGGGATCCCACTTGGACAGTGCACTGGTAAATAGCTGCCGTGTGTACCTGTGGGCCAAGCTGGGAGAGCTGTGCAGTTGGTGGTTAAGATGGCTGGATCCTACGTGACTGACCACGCCATTGCAACTCAGACCCAGCAGTTTGGGAAACATTCTGGAGGCTTGCACATGCATGCCCAATATCACAAAAGGAGGGAGAGCTAGAGGAGAAGGGACTTTGGTCTGATCATGCCCCATGGTAGGGGCGGGATGCTTTCTCACTTTCCCTCTCTGTCTCTCTGGTGATCGCACATGTCCTCTGGCAAATTAAGAATAAAGAAAACTAGTCTCAAACCAATTAACAGTAAAAGCAGACACAGTAGGTGTCATACAGCTCATGTAGCTCCGTTAACCCTCAGCCCCCTGTCTTTCTGATGTTCTGAAAGCATCCTGAACGTTACTGGAGACACAGGTCAGCCATGATATTCAATAGCAGAAGCAGCATTCAGCTAACCTTCTGGTCGGAGGCTACGGAATCTGCCAATAAGCTTGAATATAGAGCCAACTCAGATCTCAAGGCTAGGGTGACAGTTGGGGGAGTTCTAGGTCATTGGGCTTCCTAGATTCCCACACCCTATTGGTTTGGGCTGGGAGGTACGGCATTTTTAGCTATTGTAAATCAGAACACCAGCCATTTTACCATTTCACTTGGAGGAATCCTTGTGCTGCTTATCAAGTCCCTGGTGCTGAATGGATATAAAAATACCTGAGTGCATATGATGGCTGGCTCTGGCACTTGGGCTTTGATTATTGTTCTTTCATAGCTAGTAAACCAATCTTTCAGAATTTTTATATGTATAGATTTTTACTATAGGACACATGTGCTTGCCTGAGTGACCAAAGACAGAAAGCGAGAAATCATCCTCGAGGGGAGGATGGCTACGCCACAATCCCTTCTCTTCCATTCTCCTCTTGGGATTTTGAACAGGCACACATACACGTGCCTGGCGGTGTAAGTTTCAAGCTGTGGGGGTGGTCCAGGACACAAACTATGTTAAACTATGAGGGAGTCCAGCGATGTTACCTTTACACCACCTGCTGGCCCCTTTTCAGAACATTTTATTGTTAAATAGCTAACTATGAAGTCTTGCCTTTCTGATTAAGTCATATTTGTACATGAAAATTAATCTCTATGTGTGTGTATGTAAATGACAGAGAATATAACAGCTTTAACTTCCTTGAACTGATGCTGTTTACTCTCTAATAGCATTCTCCCCAGTCTATTCTCAATTGCCAGCACTCTGTATAGGAAAATTTATTCTCTGATCATTCCAGTTGAGTTCATCTCTGAAATTGAACTTTTGTAACTTTCATGCCTGTGTAGACCATGGTTTTCCTAGGTCTGATGCTAATGTGCACTTAGTATATTGCCTGATGCTTTATGGATCCTCAATAAATATTTGTGGAGTGAATAAGTAGGTACTACAATTTCAGTACTCCATCTATTAACTAACCTTATTCTCTTTATATCTTTGTAGCCTTCAAATTTTATATAACCAAAGCAATGTTTAAAACAATGAAAACATTAAATTTCTTTTGTTATGGTAGGGATAACATGAAATCTATGATGTGAATTTTACTTAAATATAAAGCAGTAATTTGCTGCTGGAGAGAAACTAGATATCACATGTAGAATGTGATGTGAATCCCCAGCCTGGTCATCCCAAAATATGCTGGGCCCTGCAGGCAAGTACCCAAGATGAGGTGAGGTGGAGACAAAAGAAGGAGGTCGTGGCATGACCATACCTTGTGGAAGTGCTTCTCTCTCTGGTGCAGGTGCACACACTGTGTCATGAATAAAGAAAAACATTACCTGAAAAGCATTTTCTCCATCTGCAATCACAAAATATTTTTAGAGTAACTATTGTTCACTAGATAAGAAAATTAAAAATGAAATCACAGTTAAATTTGGGTCAACCTTGAAAATCATTCTTCAACCCAGAAGCCACATGTTTTAACTAACAAGAGAAATCATTGAGAGAAACTATCTTATTGAAATGGTTGACAGATGGAACCAGCAGTTGGCGTAATGGCTATGTCGCTGAACTCCTATGTAGTAGACCGCCATTCGAGTCCCAGACCTGGTGACTTAAACTCAAGCCGGGCGCGTGTGCGTGCGTGCCCAAGATCCCAAGAGAAGAATGGAGGAGAAGGGATTGAGGCATGGCCATCCCCCCTGGGGGGTGATTTCTCGCTTTCTCTCTCTCTGTCTCTCTCTCTCTCTCTCTTTCTGGCAAGTGCACATGCCCTATAGAGAAAACAGCCTTTACTCTTTGCTTATGAGAAAAAGAAGCATATTGGCAGGCCATTTACTATAAAATTTCAATGACATTTTACTATTTAAATATCATCAAAACTTTAATTTTCTGAATCTGTTTACTGGAAGGAAAGCAAATTCACTTAGAAGATTTTTTTGTGTATGTTAATAGTCCCGAGCCTATAACCTTGAGAATAGGAAAGGTTTCACATTTGTTGAAATGTATTGTAGAAAACTTTTTTATTCTCTTAATTTGAAAGCTACATTTGCCAAAAGAGGCTATTCTGCTTACCTTTTTGTGATAATTAATCATTTACCATGACCCAATGATCCATCTGACTGTATAAACCTAATTAACAGATTCTGCAGTTTCTCTGGTATTAGTAACTTAAGATATATGCCCCTTATAGAACTTATTTTGCAAACAAAATATATGTCTAACATTAGCATAATGGCTATGTCACTGGACTCCCATGGAATCGACCATGGTTCGAGTCCCAGACCCGGTGGTTTAAACTCATGCCATGCACATATGTGCACGTGCCCAAGATCCCAAGAGGAGAATGGAGGAGAAGGGATTGCGGTATGGTCATCCCCCCTTGGGGGTGATTTCTCGCTTTCTGTCTCTCTGTCTTTCTCTGTCTTCCTGGTGAATGCACACGCCCTATAGCAAAAATCTCTCCAGAAAAATGTAATTGCATAATGATATATTACTCCTGGAATAAAATAACATGCATGTACTTTTTTTAAAAGCCAGATAACCTGTAAGAATGATTCTAAAAGACAAAATTATTTTAAAAGATATATGACAAAAAAAATCCCAGCATCCAAAGTCAGTCAGTGGTAAAGAGGTTAAGGTGGCTGGATCTCACGTGGTCAACCACAAGATTTGAGTCCCAGTCCCGACTTGAGAAGCACGCTGGGCAGGTGAGCATGAAATGTAAATCTTGAGAGAAAAAGGAGTGTGATGTGGTCATCACCCCTGGGGGTGATCTCCGTTTCTTCTTTCTTTCTTCTTTCTATCTCTGTCTCTCTTTCTCTCTCTCCCCATAGTAAAAGAAAAAAAAAAAAAAAAGAAAAACAAAATATGAATAAATATAGCCCAGCTCAGTCATCCCTGATTCCCATTCCCTGGAGGTACTCACTTGTAATTCCGCTTTATTATTATTATTATTATTATTATTCTTTTTAAAAATTGAATGTAACCATATTTATACACAATTGACTACTTTCTGTTTTCTCAATTTATTAAAATATTTTTTGCACTGGCCTCATTTTATATTACTTCTCATCAAGTATCTTAACAATAAAAAACAATTCTTTGAGAGATTTTTTGCTATAGAACGTGTGTGCCCATTGGAGAGACAGAGAGAGACAGAGAGATGGGAAGTTAGAAATTACCACCTAGAAGGAATGGTCATGCCACAATCCCTTCTCTTCCATTCTCCTCTTGGGATTTTGGGCACACACACATGTGTCTAGAGTGAATTTTAAGCTGCCAGGTCCAGGACTTAAGCTACAGTCAGTAACATGGGAGTCCAGGGACAAAACCATTACACCATCTGCTGGTCCCTAACAAACTTTCATGATATATAAATTTGATTGCTGGCATGGTGGTTAAGATGCTGGACTCCCACTTGGCTGACCTCAGTTCGAGTCCCAGACCTGGTGGCTTATTTTCTCACTTTCTTTCTTTCTCTCTCTCTCTCTCTCTCTGCCTATCTTTGGTAAGGACATATGCCCTATCTCAAATTAAAAGTAGTAATAATAATAAAAAAGTTAAATAAATCTTTAAAAATTTGACTATATTTTTGAATCTGAGCCACATACTATAAAATAGTCTCATTTCTTTTATAAAATTCTCTCATTCTTGGCATTCATATTTATCACTTACTTGCTTAGTTTTCTATTAGTGCCTATCTTTTTTTATTTGCAAACTCACCAACAAAGTTTTAAGTTGCTTCAGTATAATCAGATTGCTAAAGTGAGTCATCAGTTTGTCTGTCTGTCTGTCTCTACCTCTGTGTATGCATTTATATTTAAGTTAGTTTATTTTTCTGAAACACCCTCTTGTAGGCTTCTGTGCCCCTGCTCCTATCTGCGCTGCCCGGGCTGACTAGTCCAGAGGCTTTTCTCTGCCATTGTACTATCTCCTTCCCTCTGAACCTCTCAGAGCTGGTTTTAGACTCCATAGTTTCCGTATTTCATGTCTTTTTTGATTCAGTTTCTCTCTCAGTAGTATACCTTTTCCAGTAGTTTGGAAGAAAGAGCCCAAGATTTAAAAACTTTTACTTATTGCATTCAAAGAAGAACCCTTCAGTTTTTTGCTTATTTGTATAAACCTTGTTGCTACCTTCTGGAAGCTAAGAGAGATTGGAGGGGTTGTCGCTATCATTTGTCCCTGATATTCTGGGCACAGAAAGTCCTGTTACCTGAAATTCCTATACTTTTCAGATTTAGCAAATGTCATAGAGCATATAGAAATTTTTGTAGCTCACCCCCACAACCCAAAGCAGACATTGAGAGTTAAGCTTTCTCTGCTCTGCTAAGCCACTCAGTCTACTCACCAGCGTCCAAATTAGTGATTTCGTTCTATCCTATAGCGATGGTACATAAGAATTTTTACCTTTAAAAAAAATCATTGGTTTATTTGTGGAATTTCACATAACATCCATGGCTTTTGTTTAGTCTTCTGTATTTACCTTAAAATCAAGTAAAACTATTTTATAAGTACGTTTCTATACTTTCCACTAGGCAAATGATATTCAACTATATTGCTTTGTTATAATTTTTTTTTAAGAATTGTTTTTCTTTAACTTTATTTATTTATTTATTTATTTTTAATTTTACCAGAGAGGGACAGAGTGAGAGAGAGAGGGAAAGTGAGAAAGCAAGCTGCGAAGTCCAGGCCTTGAACCATGGTCAACCAGGTGGGAGTCCAGTGCCCTTAACCACCATACCACCTGCTGGTCCCTTGCCATAATTTTTGTAATGAAACTATTATTGGTATTTAAGCTGTTATTTTTAATTACTAATATTTTGTTAAAACAGTCTTTTTTTAAATATAATTATTTTATCTTATTTGTTTAATTTGACCAGAGAGAGACAGAGAGAGAGAAAGAGAAAGTGGGAATGCATGCTGCCGGGTCCAGGACTTGAAACATGGCCGGCTATGTAGGAGTCCAGAGTCCCTAATCACATTGCCACTTGCTGGCCCTGAATCTAACAACTCTGCCAAATTAAAAGATTATTGAAGGCAAATTTACAAATTCATCATTGTTCTGTGTAAGGCTGGTCACAGAAAGAGACAGCGAACTAAGTTTTCCCGTAGGACAAACGGAAATGACATTTCTGGGAAAATGTCATTTTGAAATGCATGTCAAATATTTAGCATTAAGAACACGTGAAAGAGTAGAACACTTAACAAGCACCAGGTATTACCAAAGAAGAATACATCATCATAAGCTTATTCCTCAAATGAGGGAGGAAAAAAAAATGTGTTTTTCTTCTGCATAGAGCAGTATTACAAGGCAAAATGAGTACTAGCCTGTAGTTTTGCTTCTTGCTTCATGATATAGTTTAGAAAATCACAACAGGAGTTTGTTTTGAATTCTTCTTTGTGGTTCATTTTCCACTTGGGGAATCCATTCCTCTTCCATTTGTCCACAGCTACAACCGGCAGATAAAGGATTCAATATAGCAAATGTGTCCACAGCAAATTCAAAATTGTCTCTCTCATCCATTTGTGAGCAACACATAAATAACAAAGGAGGCATTAAAAACTTCGCTCAATTTTACTTCTTTCTCTGAAATATTTCTTCCCATGAAAGAAATGGTTGAAAAGATGATCTATTCAGCAGCGCTGTAATAGCTGCAGGGCTATGATTACCATTTAACGCCCAGAATTTCAGTGTTCCCAGGAGAAAGAATCTTTCTGGATGTTTCTTACTCTTTTCCTTCATGATACTTGTTCTTAACCCCTCAGGTTTTTAATGGACCTGTAATAAAAAGCGCCGAGTATTTCAAGAACATTTCAATTGTACAGTTACAGAAACCAGATTCAGTAGTCAAAATGTTTCCTTTCCAGCAAGGATTTGAGAGTTTTGGTATGTAGAGAAAAACTAGAGTATTTCAAGAAAAATGGAACCCCAAGGGAAACTAAAAGCATTAAAGATGATATTTTTCAATACTTGAAGTTCTTTAACTTAATATGAATTAGTTTTTTTCTTTTTTCCCAGCTTTTGGCATTTTATTTTCAACTGTTTTTGATATTCTTGGATTCTTGAACTCTCATAGGACTAACACATCTAGTAAAGCTTGAAATGTTGCTAGAGCAACTCCGAGATCTGGTTTATCCTACAAAAAAGATAGCTTTTCAGTGTAATTGCCAATTTATAAATTCAGAAAGAGTAACAGAACTCAGTACTGCTATAAAGTTAGAATTTTCCCTTGTACTCTCTTTTTTTAAAAATTTAATATTTCATTAAAATCATGAAAAGTGTAAAAATCTACACATCCGTTATATTTTGATCCTGTCTTTTTCTTTTTTTTTTTTCTTTTTTTTTTTTTTGGAGAGACAGAAAGTGAGAAATCACCCCTGGAGGAATGGTTATGCTGCAATCCCTTTGCTCCATTCTCCTCTCAGGAGTTTGGCCTCACACTCACAAGTGCCTGGCTTGAGTTTTAAGCCATCTGCTATTCCCTGTCCTTTTTAAATTTTTTTCTTTTAAACAGAGAAGTCTTAATAAACTGTGTGTGTGGGGGGGTGTGTGTGTTATAATATTGTAGTATCACAGACCTAACAGGAAGTCACTCACACATTACTTTGTTGGCCAAACTATTGATTAAAATTAAAGTAAATTTAAGTAATTCTGAATTAAATTCTATTATTTGCATACTGCAGTTTCTTCTTCTTAAATTCTAGAAACTTTCACAGAAATTGTGTTAGCTTTCTTTTGACTTTTCACATTTCATTTTCTTAGAACCTAGATATTTGGTAGTGGAAACATAATGGGCTTTTTAATTTTTTTTTTTTTTTTAAAGATAGGGCTCTTTTTTTGACCAGGTCTCACCATGTTGCCCAGGATAGCCTCAAGCTTGTGAGCCTGCTGTCTCAGCTTCCTAAATTGCTCACATGCCACCTTACAACCATGGCCTAACCACGGTTATTTTTTATACAAGCTGAACTAGTAAGACAATATACCTAGAGAACAAAGATCTATACTTGTGGCTCCTCTATAATTCACTTTTGCCTCACAGTTTACAGGCATAATGCTCATGTCACATAGTAGGACTTGTCAGGGTCTGGTACTTATCTCCTGACTATAGTATGGTAGCTCATCATATTGTCTCTTTTTTTTGGCGAAAGCTAGAAAATGGTAATTAAGAAACTAAGAACTTCATGGGACCAGCAGATGGCATAATGGTTATGTTCATTGGATTCCTACATAGTTGACCGCGGTTCGAGTCCTAGACCTGGCAGCTCAAAACTCCAGCCAGGCGTGTCCAAAATCCCAAGAGGAGAATGGAGGAGAAGAGATTGTGGCTTGACCATCCCCCAGAGGATGATTTCTCACTTTCTGTCTCTCTGTTTCTCTGTGTGTCCCTGGTGAATACACACAACCTATAGCAAAAATCTCTCTCAAAAAAAAAAAAAAAAAGAACTATTCATGTTCAGTTGTTATATCTCAGTAAAAATCTGATGGCTTCCCAGCTCTTATGTCCTTTGATGTTTTAGTCACTCCTTTTTTTTTTTCAAGATTAGTCAATAATTTAAGACTCTTCCAATAGGTGATGTTTTATATATAATTGATGATGTTTAAAAATAGTTGTCGATCTGGGAACCAGCAGTTAGTGTAATGGCTATGTCGCTGGACTCCCATGTAGTCGACCGCGGTTCGCGTCCCAGACCCGGTGGCTTAAAACTCACGCCAGGCGCATGTGCGTGCGTGCCCAAGATCCCGAGAGGAGAATGGAGGAGAAGGGATTGCAGCGTGACCATCCTCCCTGGGGGATGATTTCTCGCTTTCTGTCTCTATGTCTCTGTCTGTCTGTCTGGCAAGCGCACGCGCCCTATAGCGAAAAAATCTCTCCAAAAAAAAAAAAGAAAAAAATTAGTTGTCGATCTGAGTTTGAAGTTTGAACCTCTTTTTTTTTTTTTTTTTTTTGAGAGAGAGATTTTGGTTGTAGAGCACATGCACTCACCAGAAAAACAGAAAGAGACAGAGAAAAAGTGAGAAATCACCCCCATGAGGGATGACCATTTCACAATTCCTTCTCCTCCATTCTCCTCTTGGGATTTTGGGCATACACACCCAGTGTGAGTTTTAAGCTGCCAGGTCTGGGACTTGAACTGCAGTCGATAATGTGTGAGTCCAGCAACATAACCATTATTCCATCTGCTGCTCTCAAAGTCTAACCTTTTTATATACCCACAAAAGGAAATATGAAAAGACTATCTCTGTATCAGTACAAATATAAGTTATAAAAATAACTACAGTGTTCGTTTCTTCTTATTTTTATCCCTTTAATTTTGGCATTCATCTTTCCTACCTTCCAATTAAATATTTAGTTAGAGCAAATCAAGTAATAAAGTAAAAAAGAGAACTTTGGGTAAAAACAAACAAACAAACAAACAAAAACAGATAACCTCCTTGCCATCTAGCATTGACAATAAGTAACATTTTTAAAAAGTTTTTTTTTAATTTTCTTCCATCAATGAGAGAGAGAGAGAGACCCCTAACAGGGTCCTGATGAGGCAATCTACACCCCTCCAGCCTCAACCAGCCCTAGATCTAGGGTGCTTGAGTGTCCAGCATGCTTGGGGAGGTCTCCAGACATGACATGGAACCTTCCCCAGATCAACCTCGGCACGGTGCTGTGGCTTTAGTGCTGTGCCACCAACAGAAGCCCAGGGAGGCAGACTTCCTAAGTCCATTAGGAAATTTTGCCTGCACATGAGAACGGGTGCACTGTTCCAACAACATTCTGAAATAATTATCAGCACATGGGCTGACTTCCCTTAAAAATGCTAATAAAAGATTCAAGACACATAATCAGTAGCTTTTAAATGAGGTGATCCTAATTTTGTTATTCTATAGAGCACTCTTACCATTTCAAAAGAGCATTAATAAGAGCACAAAGATGCAAGATGTTGAGTAGATTTATTTTTCATATCTTTAGTTTGCTTCATATATGGATTCTTCAGAATTTCTGAACTTGCAAATATTCATCTTCATTCCTGGTTTAAAAAGGAAATACAAGAACATATATGTATTATAAGTGACAGTGCTCTGAGTTGATGGTTGATTTTTGTTGATGGTTCAAGATTATATTCAGTGGGATATGAAATTACTTCTATTGAATTTATTGGAAATAAACAGACACACTACAGAATTTTTCAGCTCTCAAGATTGGCGTCAACCAAGACAGTGTCTAGGTAGAATAAGGCTTCATAGGTAGTCAATGCTATTTTAGGTTTGAGTAATCAATAGCAGATGATTAAAAGAGCCATATGACAAGTTGTCTTATAAAATTTTGCTACTGAAGAAGGGACAAATCACAAAGAAAATATTATAATATTTTGAGTGTTAGAATTACCATAATATTGAAGAAAGTGCATGTACTTTGGAATCACATTTATAACTGTCACTAGCTATGTGATTTTAAATAGTTTATTTTTCTCTTATTTAATGATAAGATGATAGAAATACTATCTCAGAAGATTGTAGTATAGATAAAAAGAAATAAGACACATAAAGTTTTACATAAAATCCTAGCATTTGTTGGGGCCAGATGGTGCTACAGCTATGAAATGTGGCTCTTCTTGAGATCAGCTCACAAGAAAAGGTTGCCGATTCATGTCCAGAACTCCCTGAGTAAGCAAAGTGTGCATATACCCATGATCTGAGGCTGGCTGGGGCTGTGGGGTGGATCATGACTTCAAGATTCTGTTCGGAGTGTCGTCTTTCTCTTTCTTTCTCACTTATGGATGAAATAAGCAAACTTAAAAAGTAGAAATATTTTTTTTAATTTTATATTACATTGAATTACATTTATCTTTACAGTGTATAACATTTCTTTTTCCAGCATGATTACCATTCATATCAAGCAAGACAGAGACATTACTATCCACATCAGCAAATAGCTTTTCATTTTATTCAGATTCCTATTATTATTATAATTCTCATTATTTCTTTTAAACACTCAACCACTATACATTATTTGGTTTGTAAAGGGAATTTACCCAACATGCTCAGACAGTTCAATTAAAATACTATACATGTTGTCATTAACAGGTAATAAGCCATTTCTGTGTCCCACTTATGTCATACCTCTCTATATTTTCTCCTGCTTTCCTTCTCTATACTCTTCCCTTGCCCCCTGCCCATTCCACACTTTCTTCAGCATCCATTACTATTCTCACTGTTTTTATGTCCTCTAATATTTCAATCTCTACTATAGAGGGTGTATAGTCAGTATATATTAAGTAGATACATCCAATATCTTTTTTTCATAGCCCGGTTTGCTTTACTCAGCAATAAACCTTCCATATGCAAACACTTTCTGTCAAATGCCAGGGTCTTGTTGCTTTTTGTGGCTGAATAGTATTCCATGGAGTATATGCGCCACACTTTTTCAATCCATTCATCTGTTTATGGACATTGGGGTTATTTTCACGTCTTAGCAATCGTGAATACTTCTGCAATAAGCATCGATAGGCAAGCACTTTTCTGACTAAGCATTCTCCTGTCCTTTAGATAGATACCCAGGAGTTAGGAGTGCTGTCTGTCTTTCTCTCTCTCATTCTTTCTCATTCATGAATGAAGTAAACAAACTTAAAAAGTAGAAATATCTTTAAGATCCCAACATTGGGACCAGCAGATGGTGTAATGGTTATGTTGCTGAACTCCCACATAGCCAACAGCAATTTGAGTCTCAGACACAGTGGCTTTAAAATAATGACGGGCACTGGTGCAAGCATACCCCAAC
>NW_006159440.1:2252966-2262512 GCF_000334495.1 Tupaia belangeri chinensis | reverse complement strand
CCTTATCCACCAATAAAAAAAACAAAAAAAAAAAAAAAAAAAAAAAAGAAAAAAGAAAAAAGAAAAAAAAAGAAAAGAAAAAAAAAAACAGCATTTACTATTCATTCAGTAAATTCCAGCTATTATTTTTTTTTTCTTTCTACAAACCGAGGATAATGACTTCTATGTAGGTTGTAAATATTTCAAATTACAAAATTTGTAATTAACATCAGTCAATACCTTGTGCATTATATGTGGTCAAACATTAGATTCCCTCCTGAACAAAAAATCTTTGTCAATTTTAAAATTAAGCCTGCCAAAATGGCTATAAACTTGCTGAATATGTTGACATCACATTCAACCTTTTGTTCTTCCTGTCTAGTACAGTACCTGAAACAAAGTTAAGCAAGTGCTGAATGAATGAATGGTCTTAGCTGTTATTAAAAATCACAATGTGGAACAGAAAACTACTATTTAAACAGATAAGAATAAGGTACAAAAAAGGTAAATAAACTAACAGATAATAATTAGATCCAAAGCATTTATGCTGCTCAGCATAGTGTTATAAATATTGAAAGATAAATTAAAGGTCAGTAGGACAAAGCATTGCTTCTGACTTCTGCATAACAGCTGAGTGTAATCAGCTCTTATTGCTCCAATACTACCGTATAACCTGTGTCTGTACAAGATTTCTAGATAAAACCAACTCTTACTTCATTTGTGTTTCTTAAATTGCTCTGTAAATAGGAAGAAGATTTGGAATCTTATTTCTTGCATTTATATGCCTTTGCAATAAAATCACATTAACTGATAATCGAAACACAATGGTTTCTTCTGTTGGTGAATAAAATGGCATTGAGGGTAACTGGTACTTTCTAAAAAAATTAGGATGTTACATTAAATGGACACACAGTGTGCACATTTTACATTTTGAAATGTACGCTTTGCTGGAGCAGAATGAATGTGATCAGTGTAATGGAAATGCCACACTAATGGCTCATTAAACCTGGGAGTGTGCATAGATGAAAAAAATCTTTGCATGTATTTTCAAGTGACTGAAGGAGGCAATGAACTCTATGTGGGGGGAAAGGAAAGCACACATCTTTGCGTAAAAATTTTTACTTCTGAAAGAGAATTGCTTAATCAATCATGAACTTGACAGCAAAACTGCAAATGTTGCAGAAGACAATTTTATATTGTAATTGATGGATCTGGTGGACTCTTAAATAT
Organism: Tupaia belangeri chinensis; assembly: GCF_000334495.1. Classification (NCBI taxonomy): domain Eukaryota; kingdom Metazoa; phylum Chordata; class Mammalia; order Scandentia; family Tupaiidae; genus Tupaia; species Tupaia belangeri. The sequence goes on along the minus strand of NW_006159440.1, from coordinate 2,261,303 downwards.
TTATTTTTCTAATATGTGTCTCGTTTTTTAATATTGTTTCTGTATGTATTTTTGATTCATGGAATGCACTTTAAAAAAAAAAAGCGTATTGCTTCTGATGAAGGCACAGAGACAGAATGATAGCACCCCTAATAGGCTCTTTGCACTGTTTCCACTTCCAGTCTCAGCCAGCTCTAATCTCTGGTGCTAATATATGCCTGGTGTGTTCAGGGTGGTTGAAGGGATGAACCCAGGTTCTTTCCTGTGTAAGTCAAGCCATACCACCATTGTGTCACCACCTGGTCCCCAAAGTTCTTTCATTTTAATTGATGAAAGTTTTCTTTTATGAGTTTATTGCTCACCCAAAGAAATCCTTCTATATTCAAATATCATTGACACTCATATTTTCTTTTGAATGTTTAAAAATGTTTTTGAATTTAAATGTTTTTTAATTTGCGAGAAACTGCAAACTTGCTGGATAGAGATAAGAAAATAGGGAGAAGGAAAGTATGAAAGCACTGCCTACCCCCCACACCATAAGGCATGGTCATGCTACAATCCCTTCTCCATCTCTCCTTTCTTATTGGATGATTAGGCACATACTTACATGTACCTGGTGTGTTTCTCAAGACACTGGGTCTGGGGCTTGAGCCACACAGTTGGTCATGTGGGTTCCAGCCATCTAAACTTCCGGGCCACGGGCTGGCCTTAAAGTTTATAAATATCATTTATGCAGCTTTATTTCATCCCAAATTATATTAGTGTAAGATGTGAAATGCAGGCCTAGCTTTATACTTTTTTATCTGTGTACCCCGTCATACAAGAAGCATCTATCAAATTGTCTATTATTTCTTCACTTCTTTGTCTCAAATTACACAGAGCTTTTCAGCATCAATCCAAACAGAGGGTAGGTATTCGCCAACCTTTTGTAGAAGGAAACAGAATGGTGGTTGAAAAACTCTTGAGTAGTTTAACCTCTAATGATAATTCATCCATCTGTCTGGGTGGACCCATCACCTCCTCTGACATGTTATATAACCGTATTTGGCATTGGAATATGTTAGCGATTCTCTCTTTGACAGGATATATCCAGGAACCCACTCAAGCAAAATTGTCAATATAATCTCAGTCATTTCTCGCACTGTTATCTGTGTTCTCCTACCTTTCTGCCTGACTTCTGCTCAGCTGTAGATTACTCAGCATTGTTGCCGAGAGGTATTGGCTTTCAATGACTGATAATATTCACCTACTTTTGCTAAATCTTAGAAGAGAACTTGACTATTATCCACATATTTGGATGATTTTTTTCCCTCAAGAGCTGTTTATAATTTTCTTGGAACATAGACCTAAATCTCTGAAAAGCTAAAATCACTCACTGCTCTGCCAGTAGGGAGTAGAGAAAGTCACTGGAGGAAAAAAAAATAATTGTTTTCCAATCAGGAAATTATTTTCATATAAAACTTGGTACTTCTCCTATAACTACAGTAGTGTGTCCTCCTAAGGTAACCAAAGAAAATAACATATTATTGTTTTAAATTAATGAGGTAATTTTAAATATGGAAAGATTATTAAAGAAATCATAGGACTTTACCTTTTAGGATAAGTATGCACATAATTCTTTTAAATCAAATCACAGTTATTATTTTAAAATGTGTTCTTCCTCCACAATTCCTAGTTGGAAGCTCTTCATAGAACTTTGCAGTTCAGTTTGTGCAGTGTACTGCAAGAGAGAGAATTCCGGTAACGATTCATCATCACATAGCCTCTGGCAGTTGATGTGGATTTTCAATATTAATGTATTAGTCATCTTGGTAAGTAGTCAATAGGTTGATAACTCACATATTATAGAACACTGGCTGTGATTGATGGATTTCTACTTCTTCTTAATTGTCAATCTTTCTTTCTACTGATAGCATTCTCTTCCTAATCAATTTATAAATCTGATCCTAGCACAAATAGTTTTGAAAATGACAGCATTCTAGCTGAGGCAAAGATGCAATACAAGTGTTTTAGAACCAAGTCCTTATTAACGTTCCCATTGGTTTGTTTGTGGTTTTTGAATAGCGTTGCTATTAAAAACTGAGGGTGAAGGCATACACAGTTCAGTTAGGGAAGTCTGTAGAGATATTCTGTACTGTCCTTTGTCCAGACATATTTAACACTTGACGTTTGTCGTATAACACAGCTATGCACGTAAAGTGTCCCTTTCAAAGAAGCGTCAACTTGCTTCTCTCTGTCTAGTGGGAATAACTTACTCACTTGTATTTACCCACTACCTTGCTTACTTTTTTCTTTGGAATCTGAGCGTGTCCACTAGGTCTGCCTTGGAAGAAAGAAAAAGAACTTCCTTTCACACTCTGTTTTATGTGGGCTTGTAGCCAACTGTACGGTGCTATCTACAGTTACCTTCCTTTCCTGCCTATGCTAGCAAAGAGAAGGGAAAATTTAAAAATATACTTTGTTGAAAGATTGTGGAATCAGAAAATAATATTATGAATACTCAATAGATTTATTCTGTTTCCTGCTCAAGACAATTTTCAGGACTACACTTTTTGGGAACATAAACTTCCATATAGTAATATCCTCATAAAGAATTTATAAATGCATGTCTCCTCCTTTTTAAGCAAGTAAACAGCTGACATTCTGAATGAATCTTTTAACTAGATTATTGCACTTTGGGGTAAATACAAATAGGATCACGGAATAAAGGAATTTGGAAGAGTAATGAAACAAGAGTAACAGAGGATGCTAGCTACATCTACTTATGTGATATAGACCACTTCATTCCTCATTCCACTCTATGAGAGTGTGGACCCAAAGTGCAGTTATCTCGAAAAACTGATTGCAAGTTCTATCATGTGCTGCGAAATGACACTTTGATCAACAGTAGACCACTTACACGGTGTGGTCCCCTAAGATTGTACCATATGGCCTAGATGTATAGTAGGCTATACGTAGGCTGATGAAAATGCACTCTACGGTGTTTGCATGCAATCTCCTAACAATGCATTTCTCAGTGTACCCACCCCTTTTTAAACAACGCATGACTCTACATGTAAAAGTATGAATGGAGATGTAAGTTAAAGTTTTCCAGGCTATATATAAGAAGGTAAAATTTATTGATCAGTAGCAAGGGAAGAAAAGAGTGATGATACCAATATTATTCTTGGGTAGACAGTGAAAGACTTGAGAGCCATAAAAAGTCATTAAGGAAAAAAATAAATCAATTAATAAAGACAGAGTGGGCTTAGCTGTGGTGGCACATACTGCTAAGACACTGCAGCTTGTAGTCTAAGGCCACATGGGAGACCCGAATTCAGTTCCCAGACCAAGCTATGAACAGGCCAGGTACAGTGCCACATGCCTGTGGTCCTCACTACCTGGGATGCTGGAGCAAAAGGACCATGACATGCTGAAGCCCTGTCATACATCTATTTCTTTTTATAAATAAATAAATACATTCTTTTTTAAACAGTCTTTTAAAAAACAAGGAATGATGGACTTATATATGTGCATAAATCAAGTATCAACATTTTATATATTTTGATATGTCCGAATGAAACAATCAAGAATGCCTTGGATATGAAGAATTTGTACTTGGGCATGGTCATTAGGATCTAGTTAGAATGTTATAATGTTAGTGTATAAGATACTTTTTTTTTTGAAGGTTTTTGCCACAGGGTACATCTTCTTAACAGAGAGAGACATAGAGAGGGAAAGTGAGAAGTCATACATGCGCCCCCCACCCCCACCCCACCCCATGGGGAGTTGTCCATGCTGCAGTCCCTTTTCCTCCATTCTCCTTCTGGGACTTTGGGCATGTATTCACACATGCTTGGTGTGATTTTCAAGTCACTGGGTCTGGTACTTGAACTGTGTTCAGCCATGTGGGAGTCCAGGGCCATAACCACTACGTCAACTGCTGGCCCCAAAACATATTCTTTAAATTGCCTATTTCTTTAGTTTCTATTATGAGATACTATCAGAGAAGAATTAGGAAGGTACAACAAACTAGCATTTTCCTGTGTGTCTAATATGTGCCAAAGGAGTTTTGCATCAACTTTATGAAGTACACAACTAACATTGTGTGGCTTAGGGATGAAAAAACCTCTTTTAAAAAAAAATGACGTTCGGGGGCCAGCAGTGGGCATGGTGGCTCAGGTGCTGGATCCCATATGGCTCACTCTGCAGTTCAAGTTCTTGGACCCAGCTGCTTGAAAAACACATGTGCGTGGGTGCCCAAAATCCCAAGAGGAGAATGGAGGAGAAGGATTGCAGCTTGGCCATCCCTCTGGAGAGTGATGTCTTACTTTCCTTCTCTCTGTGTCTCTCTTCAGTGAGTGTACATGTCCCAGGGCAATTTTTTTTTTAAATGGCATTTGATTTTTCTACAGAAATATAAGTTGGAATTTTCCAGCTTGATAAAATGAGTGGACAAAAGCACATTTAAGGACATGCTTTTGTCTTCAAACACCATGTATAAAACACAAAGAGAAATGGCACCATCTCATTTTTATTTTAATTCTATGAAGGAATTTAAAAACATTCATGGAAAAATAGAATTAGAGTGATAAATGTATTTGATGTAAGAAATTTGGAAATCCACTCATAGGTTTTTTGTGCATTTTTTGTGACATTTTTGAAAACCCTTCTTATGCTGGTGCTTTTTATTCTTTCCAGCACATTTTAATGTATTTTTGATTATTTGTTTTTTCAGTTATTTTCATCTCTCAAATATAGCCTTAGTATTTACACTGTTGCCTGGCACATAATAGGTATCCAATTAAAATTAATTGAATGAATGAGTGAATGACTGAAACATAACTGCCTCTCCTCATTAGGCTTCTTCATTTAAGCTTAAATTTAGAAATCTTCTCCTCATTATTTTTCTTACTTTAACTCAACACTAATAAGATTGCCTTTTTTGCCAGACACTGTGTCTTTCCCCATGATCTCTAAAGGGCTTTGAATCATGACTATGCCTTTTAGAACACAGACTGAGCAAAGAGTCAGGTCTCCCTTTCATTGCTGTGATTGCTTGAGGTCAGATATGTAACCCGGAGTCAAGACGACAATACAAAGCTACTTAAAGAAAAACAAGCTAGAGTCAGATGCCCAGGCTGGGTATAAAACATGGAAATCATAATTTAGCTACACCAAAGGTTTCAAGGAGGAGAAGGGCAGATGCACAGAATATATTGAATAGTACTCGAATTGCCATGCTAAGACCGGAATGACCAGGGAGACCTAAGAAGTACAGCTTAGACTAAGAATGCAGAGACCATCATAAGTTGACAGCAGATGCCTCAAAGCTTGGCTGTCACAGGTGGCATTTCTTTTCCTCTTGACTCTGGGTCACAGTTTTTCCACTGAAATATTTTTATGTCACCTTCTGGATATCTCCCTTGCCTACCAATCATTTTCAACCACAGCATGCCTTTTTTTCCAAGAATCAGTTTCTCAGGGACTCAGGGATTCTCCTCTTCCCTGACCCACAGGCCACTCCTTAGTCCTGTCGCCTGTCACATGTTATTGCCTTAAGTTTTCCTTTCCTTCCACTGAAAATTCTCCTACTTATGCAGTCCTCCTTGGGGAATTAATGAGTTTCTTTCTCCCCTTGATACCTTTATACAACATTTGTCATCCCATTCAGGCCCCAAATATACATCCTCCTCTTTGCAAAAAGTCACTATGTTTTCTTTAAGCATTCTTCTTATTTCTCCTGGAAATGCTTATGCTTCTCCCAGCTCTGGCCTTTTATGGCTTGTGGGCAGCTGGATCTGAGAAGGAGGCCAGTTAGAAACAGAAAAATATTCTCAGGCAGGCTTGGGTTTCTCCTACTTGTCTAAGCAGTGCCCTTGTGGATTAAAGGGTGACCCATGGCCCAGCTTGTTCTGGAGTTCATGGCGGTCATTTGAAGTAAGGTGTGGCATTCACAAAAACAACTTTCTCTGTTGCAGTTTCTATAGCTGTTAATAAAAGAGAAAGGTGCAGCAATTATGTCACATAGCCTGTAAAGATTCTTTCAGAGGTTTATCAACAATCTGAGATCCATCGATCAGGAATGTAGTGAAAAGAGTGATTGTTCTGTATATCATTGCAAATAGACAAATCCTTACAAGCAGGAAAATACTATTAGTCTTTCATGTCTAAGTTTAATATTGGAATTTCTACCAATTCCAGACTAATTTTTTCCAAAATTTGAATTTTTTTCCTTTTAAAAGATGCCAATAAACAGCCATAATCCCCAAACACGAGGATAGCCCTTTATTTTTTATCTCGAGCTGTGAGAGGGTCCTCACTGAGTTCTGCAGAGCAGTGGTTCACTGCGACTATAGACCACCTTTGCCATTCATTTGGAATATGTTCTCCTTTTTAAATGAGCAACTCTCACCCACTCATTCTCTGGGCTTTGTATTTAGAATGATTGGTTTTCCCCTGTATTATTTTAGACAATTACATTTATCATGAGAAATTAATCCTTGAGGGATCAATGATGCATGTTTGTTCCAGCCCACAGGAACAAAACTATTATTCATTTTCCACTTGACATAAAGTGACCTGTGGAACCATTTACATTTTCATTCCCTGGCTGGCAGTCGCAGTGGAGCCCGTACTCCTCAGTCTGTAGTGACCCCTGCAGGCACAGCCACACTCTGTCCCAGGGAGCACTGCCTCTCAGGCAGGTCCCCTACATGCCCAAAGGAACGTGACCCTGAGTACACCTGTAGGCACTGAGTAACGTGTGTCGAGGTGACATGGCTGCCTCTACATCTTCCATTCGAGTGGGGAAGGTAGGATTGGAGGTAAAGAGGACTGTGCGTGCTGGGCATTGGTCACCATGTTCTCTCCAATGGTACATTTCTTTTCTCGTCACCCTTTACCTGAAAGTTGTCTTCAATTTCCGTTTGCTGCCCTCATACCCCATTCCATAATACAATGTGATATGCCGTGTGGCTCCTCTCTCTGGGGAGTTTAATGAGAATTGGGAATGCAGACAATGTTGTACTGGGGGAATGACAGGTGGTTGACATTGTTGAGCTAGGAAATGCTTAGAATGCCGGGCACAGCCATGGGTACTGGGAATAGAGAAAGGCGTGACACGAGACAGCCTGTGCGGTGCTCACGGGCGATTAGGAAGTTGCAGCATGAGCTCACCATCTGAAAATGAAAAATGAATCATTCTCTGGGGAATGGGCTAAATTTGACTCCTGAAATCACCATGGTGCCCAGAATTACAGTTCCTGAATCTGCAGCAGACTTGGAGTAACTAATGAGCTGTTTGAGGTTACAGAGAAACATGGGCAAGCAAGGGCAATTAATGTGTGCTGTCTTGGTCAAGATGGGAAATGAATCATGCTCCAGTTATAGAGTGACTTACCTGTTTGAATGAGTCCACACACCATGTTTCTCTTAGTTTATGAAATTCCTTATGCAATACAATTAATTTGTTATAGTAGGCTTGCTCCTTAATATTGTGAAATTCTTGCGGATGGAGTTCTGTGTCTTAGCTTTTCTCTCTATTCCTAATGCTCCAAAAACAATGGATTTTCAGGAAATAAAATAATCTTTGAAGAAATGAAAGAATGAATAGCTGTGAAACTGGATTTATGGATTTTATGAAAATTTTTTTCTTTGCCACATCCTATTTTTATTGCTTACAGTACTGGTGTCACAAATGTTCCTGTCTACCCAAGCTTCAATCTGAATCCAGAAACCCCCCTTCTACTGAGCAAGAGAGGTTTGAGATTATGTGGGCCTGAAGGTTTTGGGTTGCCAGTAGTGTCTGGAATAAGCTGCTTTTGGTAAAAATTAGGATGAGCTAAGAGACAAAAGACTACACTGAAATGAATGTTAACATGATGGAATTTTTAGTTATGAACATCTTACAGATACTTGAACTCAGCATTTCATACTCAACCCCATTGCTCACCCCAGATCAAGAGGTCTTTGATATTTTGGACAAAGAGAGCTATATTCCTTGCTTTATATATAATGAATGTCTGCACTCTATGACAGAGATTGAGAGATTTGAAGTCTTAGTGGAGGACAAGTATAGATACCAGAGACAACATGGGAAGAGTACAGAGGAAAGATGCATGTTTTTTTGTTTTTTTGTTTTTTTTTTTTTGAAGAGGTTTTTGCTATAGGGTGTGTGCGCTCACCAGAAAGACAGAGAGAGACAGAGAGACAGAAAGCGAGAAGTCACCCCTCAGGAGGGATGACCACACCGCAATCTCTTCTCCTCCTTTCTCCTCTCAGAATTTTGGGCACGCACACACACAAGCCCGGCATGAGTTTAAGCCACCAGGTCTGGGACTTGAACCATGGTCAACTACATGGGAGTCCAGCAACATA
>NW_006159440.1:2248086-2252811 GCF_000334495.1 Tupaia belangeri chinensis | reverse complement strand
GTGTGCGTGCGTGCCCAAGATCCCGAGAGGAGAATGGAGGAGAAGGGATTGCGGTGTGACCATCCCCCCTGGGGGGTGATTTCTCGCTTTCTGTCTCTATGTCTCTCTCTGTCTGTCTGGCGAGCGCACGTGCCCTACAGGTAAAAACCTCACAAAAAAAAAAAAAAAAAAAAAAAAAAACACATGATATGCCATAAAGATGTACAACAATTAAATGTAAATAAGAAATTATAAAATTACAAAAAACAAATACACAGCTGTGCAGCTAAAATTTGAACAATATAAATAAATATTAAAAGTTAGGAGAAAAAATAAGTATTTCTGAAATCAGAGAAGTGAACATGAGCATTTAATGATGATATTCAGAAGAGCATGAGCGCCTATGCAAGGTGCATGGAGGAAGCCATGAAAAGTATGAAGTTCTCGGAACCTCACCAAAGAAGCATCAGTAAAAACAGTTTTCATGGAGAATTTGGCTACCGCAAAATTGAAGTTAACTTGTAAATTAAGAACTCTAGTGAAATCAAAGTGATCAAATAGAAGTTGATTTGAAGGTTTGTAAAATGCATCTATTTTTAATTTTTATCATATAATTATGATCTAAATTACTATGAATCATATGTTCACTTTTCTTTGTTCAAAAAAGTAACTCCTGTATCTCAAATGACATGTGTCTGTTCCTGCTTACAGTGATGAATCCGAGTCAGTTTTAGAAAATCTCTGCTTGAAAAGAGAAAATGTCTTAAGTGTGTGTTATTCATTTCACTTTCTGATTCTCAGGATGTATTTTAAGTTCTGCTTCAAGTACCACAATGTAGTTTTTTGACTCTTTTCCTTTTTTTTTTGGTATATCTCATTTAATTAACACATATTCCCTTTTAACTTGCCTATTACAAAAAAATAAAATGTAATGTGTGTTAAACAGTAATGTAATTTAGATTTCTTGCCAGGAAAATGTATAGTGTCTAAGTACATGAAGTCAGGTTTAAAACAGGGAATGTGAAAAATAAACATGAAATGAGCTGTCATATGTTGAAAAATTGATTTGGTATTTAATATTTATTTAGATTTTTAAAAATTGTTTCATATTGTCCTTGAGGCGTCATGAAGCAATTAAAGCCTCACTGTCTGAGTGGAGCGCCTTGTATATGGTACAGTTTATGAAATCTAAGCAGCTCAATACAGTAGGGTTCTGATTTGCAAAGAAACCATCTGAAAGCTCATCTTCCCAGGCAGAGAGACACCAGCTTATTTACTTCACTGTATTAAGCAAGACAGAAGGATTTTTTTTATGTTGAGTGTTTGCCCGTTGGAAGATTAGAAAATTCTGAGGAAGGGGGCTCTGAACATCCTGCCATCCCATTTCCCTGATCACCAGCAGGGGAGGCAGTAAATGAGAAAACCCCCGAGCTTCCTCTAGATTTATTAAGGTCCCATTTGGAATCCAAATCGGAATTGGAAGCATTCTCCATAGCCTCAACCCACTGTTCCTGAATTAAAATAACTCTTTAGTGATTTAATTTTGTATACTTTCATCTCAATCAAGAACTAAACCTTACTGAACATTTGTAAAACAATGGAGCTTGCTGCAAAACATTACCGAAACACACAATTTCTTATCTTTGTCACTTGATTTAATGCAGTATCTTTTCCTGCAGAAGAATAGCATGCAATAGAGCTTTCTTTTGGGTTGTCTTTTAAACTGCTTGGTTTAAATTTAAATCTCCAGGTGTCTTTTTTTTTTTTTTTTTAGAGGTTTTTGCTATAGGGCGTGTGCACTCGCCAGACAGACAGAGAGAGACATAGAGACAGAAAGCGAGAAATCACCCCCCAGGGGGGTTGGTCACGCCGCAATCCCTTCTCCTCCATTCTCCTCTCGGGATCTTGGGCACACACGCACACGGGCCTGGCGTGAGTTTAAGCCACCAGGTTTGGGACTCGAACAACGATCGACTATAAGGGAGTCCAGTGACATAGCCATTACGCTAACTGCTGGTTCCCAGTCTCCAGATGTCTTAATAGGCGACAGAAAAATCCTAAAAACAAAGGTGACCACCGTGTACTGCTTTTTAATACTAAGTACAGAGCAGGAGGTTAGCTGTGACATTGGATATAATCTACTCTAAGACTGATCAGATGATATTAAGATGCACCCCATGACCTCTCAGTAGTTAAGATACTTCTAACCTACCTGGATCTCAACTCTGAAAAATAATTTTTTTCTGAAAGTGTAAAAATAGTTGGGGCAAATTTTAAATTCTTGAACAAATATATACTGAATCTCCTTTTTATATACAGTAGGGGTCTCCGAATTCTCTGTAAAGGAAAAGACGTAAATATTGCAGGTCAATAGAGAAGGCTTTATCAGTTAGCCAGTCTCTGTGCACATCTAATACTTGATTCTGACACTGCAGCCTGAAAGCAACCACGGACAATACCTAAGCAGATAGGCTAGCATGGCTGTGTTTCTCAAAATACCATTTACAAGAAGAGGAGGCTGGCTGGGTTTGGTCTGGGGATCATGGTATGCTATACCTAATGTAGAACATTATGTTTAAAGTAGTTAGGAGATAAAGTCATAAAAATACCGCCGTGCTCCTTAAGGAGCTTATGATATGATCTAAACCAAATAAGCTTATACATCAATATTTAAATAAGAAATAAGTTGACCATGATCATATACTAGAGAAGATGGTGTATGATAAGAATCGTATGAGAGCAGTGGATGGTGGGTTCTGTGTGTATAGGGGAGGAGGCAACCATTGCAGGCAGTGGAAGCTCTTGAACAGTATCCTGAAGGTAGGAGATCACCCCCGTAGAGAAGAGTCCATAATGGAACTCCAAGTGAGCCATGTTTCTGCAATCCCTGCCAGTCTACGGGCCACTTGTGTTTCTCTAGCTGCAGAGTAAATATTTGTGTCTCCTTCTTATAGGGGATGATGCTGAATCTCAGTGTTGGACAAATGAAGAATTAGAACTCACGCATAGGTTTTTCTTCATATTCCCAAGGATTTTTGTATAATAACATGGTGCAGGGCATCCAGACAAGGTGTATTAAGTTGCATTTTCTTTGAATGGCATTCACTCCAGTTTAATGAAGTATCATAGTAAGTAGCAATCGAGGCTGAATATGTTGGGTATGAGCAGGTGTTGGAGGTTTTGAATACAAGGACATTTGGAGCAGATGTTGGAGGCTTTGAATATAAAGATATTTGAACTTCAGTTGGGAAATAGAAGAGGGCCCTTAACTGTTTTTGAACATAGAATAAAATGATTAAAATGACTGAGAGAGATAAATTTCCTGGAATAGTCATGTTATAGAAGACCAATGTTTAATTTTTTGGTAATATTTTTTTCAGGATAATGTTTACGAAACAATTAGAAACAAAGATGCAGTCAAGTAACAGATTATGTCAGGGCACCCGCACTTTTAACTGCAAGCAAGTCGTCCTTTGCATGAGTCCACACATGGTGATGGTTTTGAGAAACTATCTGCTACACCAGCAAGAGTTTCATTCTTCCAAGTATCTACTCCATGGTATTGTCAGGCTAATTCAGAGATAATCGCTTGATTACTTCTGGGTCTCATATGTCATTGCTATTGAAGTGTAAATACATATTACCTCTGTGTATAGACACTAATTTCTGTTCCCCAGAAAGACCCACAGTGGTGCCTCCTTAAGTCACTCATGTTGGGGTTAACAATGGAGATAGAAATCATTTGGGATCATGATTAGCCCTGCCCAAAACATCTACAGTAAGTTTATCTATCTCATACTTACTTCTTTAGTCTCTAGCAAACGCAGCGACGAACAGGAAAAAGTATTCTGGTGACCCAAAGGGGAGTTTTCAAGTCTTCTGTGTATGCTTAATCACAGATACAGGTGATCTGTGCCTTAAGGGTTACCACCTTTATCTCTTTTTTGCTTATGTATTCACACTTACATGAAAATTCAGTTATAATACATATTTCTCCTGCCAGGAGCATAGACTGTGCTCAAGAGTCAGGGTATGCCAGAACCAGCTGCCTACTCTGATGCAGGCCTTGATGTTGAGTGTGTTGCATCAGTCCAAACTTCTCAATAGTCTTCCAAAATCTGGCTTCAATTTGGGGCCATGCAGTCCACCAGCAAATACATCTTTCAACCACAATGAGAGCTTTAGTTCTAGCCATTGTTCTTAAAGAGGAATGATTCTCAGGTCACTGTGCTAAATAGTACAAGCAGATATATATGAGGTTTGAGTTCTGGGGACATGAGCATCTGATTCTCCAATGCAAATAGATTTAGGAAGAGACAGTGCCCAATTATGTATCAGCAGGATTGGAGCTCCAGATTATTGAGAAAACAAGTGGTTAACAAAATATCTTTTCTATAACTCCTGCCTCAACCTTGGCTGGACTCAGTATTCAATTCAGCCTAAATCTATTATTCTAAATACTATGAAGAGCATCTTACAGACAATAAAACATTCTGAATAATTAAAAGAATGATAAAGCCACTGTCACACACAAAAATTATAGCCAAGAATATGAGGGGACTTCAAAAAGTTTGGGGAAAAGTTGAATTAAAGTATGTGTTTATTTTGGTGCCAAAAAAATTCTGAAATCCATGCATAGCTTTTTCATAATATACACTTTCTATAACCTTTTTGAAAAGAATCCCTCATATATAATTACCAAGAGAATGAAGCATTAGGCACTCAGAAGGAAATGATGTATTCTGT
>NW_006159440.1:2203952-2247605 GCF_000334495.1 Tupaia belangeri chinensis | reverse complement strand
GCAGGAAATGATGTATTCTGTAGAATATATATGAAACGTGCTCCAGGTAAGAAGTCCACAGTAATAGAGCCTACTTAGTTGAAGAGATTGGGAGTCACATTTAAGGTTCATGTGGAATCAGTGCTTAGTGGCCATGGACTGTGTGTCGGACACCTTGCTAAATGCTTTTACATTGGATTTTTCTTTAAACTTATTTAACTTTATTTGTTATAATATTTATTTTTGTTTTAATTTTACCAGAGAGACAAAGAGAGAGAGAGGGAAAGTGAGGATGCAAGCCACCAGGTCTGAGACTGGAACCATGGTTGGCCATGTGGGAGTCCAGCATCACAACCACCATGCCACCTGCTGACCCTGCTTTCACACTGGATTTTATTTCATCTTCTTTAGGGCCTTATGTGTAACAAATCGTTTAGCATCGTAAGACTATGATTCATGCAGAAAATAAATTGTAATATTAGCTACTATGTACTGAGCAACTAATACATGCTAAACAAAATGTTTCACAGTTTTATTTGTCGAACCCTCAAAAGAGTTTTAAACATTGAGTATTGTCATTCCCATTTTTCAGATGAAGATATTGAAGATCAAGAATTCCAAAGCTAGTGAATGGCAGAGTGAAAGTGACACTCAGGTGTATTTCTAATCCCTGCTCACTCATGCTGTCAGAACATCAGAAAAACAGAGACCTGAGATTAAATGGAGCTATAAGGGTCGTATGACCCATATTGTGCCCGTTTTTATTCTTACCTGGTTTGAGAATAGACTTTTTTCCAGATTTTTACCTTAGGCTGTATGTGCTCCCCATAGAGAGAGAAAGAGGAAAAATGATAAATCATATCCCCTCTCCCCACCAGGGACTAGTCACACCACAATCCCTTCCCCTCCACTCTCCTCTCAGGACTTTGGGCACACACGCACTGTGCCTGGCATGACTTTCAGACTGCCAGATCCAGGAATTGTGGTTAGTCACATGAAAGTCCAGTGCTTTAACCACTTGCCACCTGCTGGCCCCTTGAGACTAATTTTGACTGTGACATAGGGGTATGGCAGAGATATAGCACCCTTACTTTCTGTAACCATTGGATCTCATTTTCTCACTGATATTTACTCTTTATGAACTTTTTCCCCGAAAATAGCTAAATTAACTTAGATAAGTTCATCATTTTACTGTTTGATTATTTCCAATGTATTTGTCACCTTGCTGTACTTAATGACTTTCAACTTTGGCTTTCTAGTTAGGAAAGAATAAGTCTTCCTAGAAAATATCTTGAACAGTTTTCATGTATTGTTCTGAACACTGAAATTCTTCAGTAATGATTTAGGATTATCATAGTAATGTTGTCTTGAAATACAATGTATTTTCAGGTGAGATGTAATAATGCACTTATGAGAAATACCTTGGAGTACTATTAAGTGAAAATATATATTTCATAAATGATCAGAAGGTTAGTTGAGTACTAACACTTAAATATTATGGCTTACATCTCATGGAGCATGATTGTTAGTGTTAGATTAACTGTTTAAATTTCAAGAGACCAGAATAAAATATGTGAATGTCAATATTTTACTCAAGTCCCTAATGGCATTCAAGTACAAAAGAAGAGAGTTAAAATAGTAAAATAATGTGTATTGTAAACTGTGTGGAGTTTAAAATGTATTATTGTAGTTATACCATTAAAATATATGCGTGATGGGAACCAGCAGTTAGCGTAATGGCTATGTCGCTGGACTCCCACGTAGTTGACCGCGGTTCGTGTCCCGGACCCGGTGGCTTAAAAAACTCACGCCGGGCACGTGTGCGTGTGCGTGCGTGCCCAGGATCCCAAGAGGAGAATGGAGGAGAAGGGATTGCGGCGTGACCATCCCCCCTGGGGGGTGATTTCTCGCTTTCTGTCTCTGTTCTCTCTCTGTCTGTCTGGCGAGCGCACGTGCCCTACAGTGAAAATCTCTCAAAAAAAAATATATATGCATGATGTGAATCTTTAGGGACTAAATAGAGCATTAGATAAGCAGCCAGTAGACTCCTCTGTAGTCTCAATGCTTCTGTCCCCCCATAATTCATATATTGAAATCTAATCAACACGGTAGTAGTATTAGGAGGTGGAGACTTTCATTGGTCATTAGGTCATGAGAGAAGAGCACTAGAGAAGTAGTCTCATAGGCTGGAGAGAGACACTCTTCACTCCTTCCCCATCCGAGGACACCGCAATGGTTGGCTGGTTAGCAGTCTGCACTAGCTCCTCACTTGATAACCTTCATCAGAAAAGGGTTCTCATCAGAACCTAACCATGTTGACATTCTCATCTGGGACCTCCCAGCCCCTAGAACTATGGTGTTATAACTGTTCATTCCATACATGAAAGTATTGGATCACTTCTGCCCTTGTGAGTGGTATATGCTGCATATCCATGAAGTTGTTAGCTGCCTTGAACCTTGTAGCTTAGTTTTACGTAAGCTGGGAGATAATATGTGCTTGTTGTGTTATGTAGCATTCAACAGGCTTCCTTGATAGAAATATAATTTTTGAATTCTTTAATTAATATGCTTGCAAAAAAATCATGTGAGATCAAAATGTAAGAGAAAACTGATTTGGTTGATTTTCTTGGTTCATCATATACCTCAGTCAAAGGTACAGTGGCTTAAACGTAATTGTTCAATGCTGCATCATCCAGGGCAGTAGTAAGCAGTAAACGTGTCTACTAAAGTTTAAATTAAAATTAAAATTAAGGGACCAGCAGTTAGCATAATGGCTATGTCACTGGACTCCCACGTAGTCAACCGCAGTTCGAGTCCCGGACTTGGTGGCTTAAACTCACGCCGGACGCGTGTGCATGCGTGCCCAAGATCCCAAGAGGAGAATGGAGGAGAAGGGATTGCAGTGTGGCCATCCCCCCTGAGGGGTGATTTCTCGCTTTCTGTCTCTCTGTCTCTCTTTGTCTGTCTGGCGAGCGCACGTGCCCTATAACAAAAACCTCTCAAAAACAAAAAAAAAAAGATGAAAGTTAAAAGTTCAGTTTCTCAGCCACACTGTTCATTTTTTAAGTGCTCGATAGACATATGTGGTTGGGAACATGGAGACTGCAGATGTAGAGACACTACTTGATGATTCCTGTAAGTTCTGTCAACTAGTATAGCCATACTGTTCTAGGATACAAAATACATTCTCTTTGCATCCATTCAAGGCGACTAAATAAAGTTTGTTGAAAATGGAATTAAAGTATGAGTATATTTTAGTGGAAAATTTTTTGGAACCCATGCATAGTTATTTTATAATACATATTTTTTGAAAATGTATTTAATCAGAAGATAGTAAGTGCAACATGAGAACATTATAAAATACCTATGAATTTGTCTATTTATTTTTAAAGGTTTTATTTATTTATTTATTCCATGTGCAAGAGTGACAAAGAGATAGTACCCTTAACAGGGTCCCAGTGCTACAGTCTATCCCTGTCCTTCAGCTAGCCTTGACCATGGGGCAAGTTGTACTCAGGGAGATCTTTAACTTACACCAGAAAGCTTCCTGAGTGGGTTGGCCTCACACTGTTATGGTTTACTATTAGCCCTAAAAATATTTATTGAAAACATATCTAAAAGAATAAACACACCTGTGTTGATTTTATTCCAAATTTAATCAATAGTGTGATAAGAAATGTATTTCAAGCACACACTGTGAGAAACCTTATGGAAACTCTAATTTCTAATTTTAAAAGACATTGTATTTGAACCCAAACAGATTAATAAAATTAAGTTAGCATTTATGACCATCCATTATAGTAGATAGCATTAGTTAATGTCCTGGTATCCCTCCCATCTTGTTTCCAAGTGGCATTAGTCATGCAATTTCTGTGGGATTAATTCCAACTGGATTTCCAAGGTGAGTCTCTCTCTTCTCATAGAAATGATCAGAACCCTGTCTCCCTGGTCCTAATGATGGGTTCTTGCGTATACATTTGACTCCTGCCCAAGTCTAACCATGAGCTCCATTCTTTTGCCAGTTGATTAATGGGTGGGCAAGGGCCTAATTAGGTGTAAACAAAGTGAAGTCCAGCAATTTTGTTTTAGGATTGTAGAAAATCAATTCTCACTTTTTCTGGACCCTGTGGTGTGTGGACTGGAGCCCAGAAGCACTGTAGCCATTTTGGTCCTCTGAAAATGCCAGCCTGAGGATGAAGACATACGGAGGAGGACAAGGGATGACAGCACCAAGGAAGAACTGACATGGGTCCTGATAAAGCCATACACAAAGCCCACACCACCAGGGAGCTCTTCAGAGAGCTGCTTAGTTATTTACCCTAATGGTTGAAGTCGGATTTTAAGGCAGATTTTCTATTATGTAGAACCAAAATTATTCTGATACTTTTAGTTATGTAAGTCCTTGTAAGTAAAATGTTTCTTTTTAAAAACAAAATCATTATTGGAGGCTAGCAGGTGGAATGGTGGTTAAGGTGCTAGACATTTCATATTGCCGACCATGGTTCAAGTCCTGGACATGGTGGCTTGCTTTTCACTTCCTTCTCTCTCTCTCTCTCTCTCTCTATGTCTCTCTCTGGTCAAATTAAAATGAATGAATGAATAAAATTAAATAATTCTTTAAAAAAATTTCAGTATTGGGACCAGCAGTTAGCATAATGGCTGTGTCACTGGACTCCTGTGTAGTCGACCGCGGTTCGCATCCTGGACCCAGTGGCTTAAAACTCACGCGAGACGCGTGTGCGTGCATGCCCAAGATCCTGAGAGGAGAATGGAGGAGAAGGGATTGTGGCATGGCAATACCCCTGAGGGGTGATTTTTTGCTTTCTGTCTCTCTGTCTCTCTCTGTCTTTCTGAAGAGCGCACACACCCTATAGCAAAACCCTCTCAAAAAAAAAAAAAAAAAGAGTCTGGGAGAGAATAGGAAAATATACAGAGCTTAGTTGACAAAGACAGTCAGAAAGCATTCACTGTCTTTGATGACCTTCGCAGTTCTCCGTGTATGTTTCACCCTGAGTGGGAAACAGTAATAGTCTTTTTTTGCCACACATGAACAATCACATCTGAATGAGAAGACAATGATAGAGACAATGTTGAGAACAAATCCAAGACTGGTAAGAACAGGGTCATGAAATAGTAAATTAGTTATTTCATTGTATCAGATGTAACTAAGCTTTTAGACTATCTCTGTGGCACTGATTACGCTCTGGGCATAGGGAGCTGGACCCCACACGGATGACCTTGTTTCAAATTCTAGCCACTGTGGCTTTTAAAGCATACCAGCTGTGTGTGAGGGTGTGCCTGGCCCCCCACACGGATGACTTTTTTTAAATTTTTAGCCACTGTGGCTTGAAAAGCATACCAGCTGTGTGTGAGTGTGTGCCTCCTGACAGAATGGAGAAAGGGAGGAGAAGGGATTGTGGTGTGACCATGGAGAGTGCCCTAGCTCGTTCACTGGCTAGCACATGTGTCCTTTGGCACTAAAACTAAAACAAAATAATCTCTTAAGTAATATAAAGAGCTGGCAGTGTAAGTGGAATGTTCTGATAGATACTATAGTTTACCTCTTTTTAGTTTTTAAGTTTATTCATATATTTACTTTGGCAAGTAACTGAAACCTGTAATTGTTGGTGTTGTCAGGTGAGGTGCCTTTGCACTGGGCAGTTTTAGATCTTCAGAGGCTCAAATGAGTGATCCTGTCAAATTGTGTGGGTTGATGTGGAAGAGAGATAAGTGAATAAAACTCCAGTATAAAGACCCATGTGTACCACACACATTGGGCTTTTTTTTTTTTTTAAGAGATTGAACACTGTGCAAGGAAATTGAATTTTTTAAAAAGATAAGATAGGAGTAAATATAGAAAAGGTCTTAAATGACTTAAGGCAGTGAAGCAAAAAGCACATTCCCCTTTTTGCTTTTTCCTATAGACCAGACTATGAGCTGCAGGTAGGAACCATTTATAGTTCACCAAACTATTAATTTATATTTTATCCCTTTCAGCTAAATAATTTAGGATCTTCTCTGAAAATTGGAGGGAATTTGGTTTTTTAAAAATCCTGTGACTTTTGTAATATCAAAGCAGATCTGCCGTATAAGAGATTGAGCATTTCAGCCTTCCAGTGAACGTGATGGTGGTGGTCCAGGGTTTGGTGAGACAAAGAACATGGCCAGTCGGTCTGGCCCTCAGCCCAGCACGTTCCAGTCTGCACACGAAAGGCACCATCTGACCATTATCAGGGGACCCTTTCAGTGACACCAGGAAAGCCTCTCCTACTCCCAGATACAAGGCTTCCAGGAGTTGGGATAAAGGATGGGGGAGTTTTCTTACCCAAAAAGTAATAATTCTGGACCATGTGGCTTTCAAATTTCCTTCCAAGTAAAATATAAGGCATTGTCATTCTAACTTTACTCTTAGGAACTGATTTTAAAAAGAATAAAAGGGGGCTTTTTCTGTCTCCATAATGCATAGCAGACATATACAATTAGCTCTCAGCTTGCTATTTCATTAAATATATATTCTTGAATGAGTACCATGCTAATCTCTGAAGACTCCAAGATAAATAGAAAGTTTCTGACCTTGTTTAAGTGGCTCTCACTCTCCGTAAAAAAATAAATAAGGAAAAATAAATGATTATACTAAGAGTATGAATGAAAATTTGCCAAAATAAAAACAAAAATGGAAGGCTCACCTTTGAAATGTTGAGATTTCGATTAACATGAATTTATGTTTTGGTACACCACCTGTGAAATTTCTCAAGATCTTATTGATTTTGCTGTTATGCTTTTAGATCCAGATAAACAGTAGTGCCTATTTTCAAACCCTCTGTTTTGCAAAAGCGAATCCAAAAGCCTGAGAAATGGTCTTTTCCAAAGTTTTCCCTCCAGTTACTGATAAAGACATGTGGCTCACCCCCAACTTTACATTCTATTCCTTGTCTTCCCTCCAGAACTGTCCCTGTATGTTGAATATCTCAGACTCAAATTCCATCCCTCTGTCAGTTCCCTCTCTGCTTCTCTGGCCTCCTCTTGTACTGTCTAGCCACACTGGCAGCTTCCACTTCTTCAAACTGACCTTGTCTCCTTTGCGCTGTTTTCTCTTCCTGGAATAATCCTGGATATTTCTATGGCTCTGTCTGACATTCAAATTTCATCTCAAGTTTTATCCTCTAGAGTACTTTACTCGCACCCAAAATGAATAGCCACAGCCCAGGTGATGTAGCACACACTGGTTGATGCTGACACTCTCAGGCTGAGACCTCATGGAAGGCCTGGGTTCGACTCCCAGCCCACTCCAAAAGCCAGGTACGATGGTGCACACCTGTGGCCCCAGCTTCTCAAGAGGCTGACTTAGGAAGATCTAGACATAGTGAGACTCCGTCTTAAAAAAACAAACACACAAAAATTACAACCGCATTGTCTCATGATTACATTTATTTCATTATTTATTGCATTCTCATATTTATGATTTATGGTCTTTGTAGCATTTGTCTTGTATGAAATTATTTAATTTTTTTACCATCTATTTTCTTCCACTTGAAATATGCTCTGTGAAAATGAGGCCCTTGTCTATTCTGCTCAACATTGTACCTCCAGTACTCTAGGCAGTGTCAACCCATAAGTTCTTCATAATTTTTTGTTGAAGGAATATATAATTCTGGTTCCCATAAATTAAGCATAGGATAAAGTAAAATCTGCTCAAGTATTGCAATTTTTTAAAGTTTATTTATTTACTTATTCAGAGAAAAAAACAGAGAAGGTGAAACATGCTATAACCTTCCTTCCAGCGTCCTAACCAGCCAGGATCCTGGGCAGGACCACAGGTACACCCATGGTGTACAGGTTGATCGAGGAACTGATCCAGAGTTGTCCACTATAGCTCCAGTATTCCCCAGTGGTTCCCCGTCACCTCTGCCCTGGTGCCTGGTCCAAGTATTGTAATTCAAGGACACCAAGAAAGATACATTGTAAAAGGAAGAAAACATGACCATATAAACTGAAATCTTTGTATTACTTACAGACTTCTTAGAGTAAAACTTTACAAGAGCAATAAAATATAAATCATATTTGGAACATGTAAGATTTTCAGGTTTTCTGAGTGTTTAAAATAATTTAACCTAAGCCATAAAATATCACATTCTTCAAAGTGAAGTCAGGAAGTCGGTATTCCAGTGTTTTGAAATGGTTGGTATTGCCCATAAAAGAAAGGGGCCCAGGACAGAGCTTTTGGAGAACATGAACATTGAAAGAGAAGAGTTTACAAAGGAATTGAGCAGCTAGTAAGATGGAAGGGAAGGGGGATAGGGCAATGTACTGTTAGCATAGTCCTAGTCAACAAGGCAAAGGAAAATTACAAAGAATTTCAAAAGGAAATAAGTGGGGAATATTACTAATACCATGGAAAATTAAAAGAGATGAAGACAGAACTGTAAATAAATATATGTCCTTTGTATTTAGCAGTAAGGGTATAGTTGACAACTGTTGTTAGTGTAACTCAAGCTGCTATAACAAATTCATTTTTCTTAAGTTTTTGCCTATGATATGGGTGCTCCCCAGAGAGACAGACAGAGTGAGAGGGAAAGTGAGAAATCACCCCCCTCCCCCACCAGGTGGCTGGCCAGGCCGCAGTCCCTTCTCTTCCATTTTCTCTGGGGTCTTGGGGACTCACGCACATGTGCCTGACGTGATTTTCAAGCCACCGGGTCCAGGACTCGAGCCGCAGTTGTCCTTGTGGGTGTCCAGACATATAACCACTATGCCTTTTGCTGGTCCCTTACAAATACGTTTTTAAATGGCAATAGTTTGCACTATGAAGTTTGTTTCTCACTCAGAGAACAGTTGAAAGCAGGTATTTTTGGTTAGACCGTGGCCTTGTGGTGATTCAGGGACTGGGTTCCTTCCTTCTTTTGGCCCCACCATATTCTAGGGACCCAGAACATCCTGCAAATAGCAAGATAGTGAGGAAAAGAGACAGACAAATCAATCAGCTTTTGAAGACCCTTAACCTAGACATTTCACACATCATTTCTGTTCATATTCCAATGGTAGACAGATCTCTCTTTATGCAAGGGTGCCAACAAATGTGCTTGGGGGATGGGGAGCTCTTTCCTGTAAATAGGTTTATGTCATGGAAGGAGAAATACAGAAATGATGGGCTGTAACTCATTTTCTGAGATGGTGAGTGTATTGAAGATATGTGTGCAATGAGGCTATTTTCAATTCATAAATACTGATTGAGCATCTAGAAATACAGGACTACATAGTATATTGACCTGTTCTCAAAGTTATAATGTATTAGAAGATATACACACAGATTGTGGCAATTCAAAGTTATTTCTCTTTTTTTTTAAATTTACTATCGGGTGAGTATGCTCACCACACACATACACACACACACACACAGAGAGAGAGAGAGAGACAGAGAGACAGAGAGAGAGAGAGGAAGAGTAAAAAGCACCCCCACCCACTCACAATTCCTTCTCCATTCTCCCTGAATTTGAGGCATGCATACACATATGCCCAAGTGTTTTTCAAGCTTCCAGGTCAGGGCAAAGCTAAACAGTTGGCCATGCGGGATCTAGTCACCTTAACTGTGTCACCACTGACTGGCTCTCAAAGCTATTTCTGGTTTATTAATGTAAATTTTGTGATAGTAAAATTCATGAGAATAATAGAGAACAAGACTGTGTATATGGCTAAACCAGTGAAAATGTAGACTCTTTCACTGATGTAGCTTCGTATTTTCAGATGGCAAGCAGTTGTATAAATTCTCCCCACCTCGCCAGAACACAGTCTACTACTGATTGGATTGACCCAATTGTATGTAAAGTATCTTGATGTGAAATCTAGCTCATTAAAAACTTAGTGTGGTTTGTGTAGCTACAATTCATAGTCCTCATTTGTATAGTTTTCTGTTTTTAATCTCTGGAGGATATTTCAGGTTTATTATTGGATAAACAATTTGTGCACAGTCTTAGAAAACTCTAGAATAATTATTTTTCAGCAGAGGTTGCACATGGAGAAAGAGCCAAGGAAGAGTTACATTTTCATAAATTATAAAAATAAGAATTAAATTTGGAAAGAATATCTGTCTAGGAAAATTTTGAGACAAAACTATTTGACTTAATATTTCACAGTTTTACTTCAATTGAAGTAGATGAACATGACATAAATCAGAATTTAGCTAATATTTTATTGATAAGGACCAGAGTAAATATTTTATGATTTGCAAGCTACAAGTGATTTCTGTCCCAACTGCTCGATTCTGTCATTATGTCATGAAAACAGACGTCAGACGTCGACACAGACAAAGGCATAAACCAGCGAGTGTAAATGTGTTCCGATACAACTTTATTAATTGGCACTGCTCATTGAAGTTCATATTAGCTTCATATGTTATGTATTGGGGTCGTCAGAAAAGTCATGATGCATTTTTGCATAGAAAAACATAGAAAAATATGTTATGACTTTTCCGATGCCCTAATAATATGTATTTTTTGAAATTTTCCCTGCTATTTATAAATGTGAGGAGGCCACTCAAGAATAGGTGGATGGGATTTGGCTTGCAGGCAGTAGTTCACTCACCCTTGGCATATAGAGCAAAAAAAGCAGTCGCGATATGTCACTAATCCAGGCTAATCCAGATCATTTGTATCCCAAAATGTATGAACTGCATCACATTAGCTATTCCATTCTACAAGTTCATTTAGGATAGAAACGTATAAAATCTATGTTTCAATACATGAAATGTAAGATGGTGTTATATACTATAAAATTGTAGCATAAATATGAATATCCCCTTTTTGTTTATGTGCTTTTTTTGTCATTTATACTAATAAAACTGTAGGGAGTTGTTAGTTCAAAGGAGAGCAGTTATTAATCCTGCTCATGTGTAGTGCTCTTTCAAGTCCTTAATGCTCTATTAGTCAATTAGTAGCCAGCAGATGGAGAAGGGTATTTCTTCATGCGTGTGTGCATCAGTACATGCGTGTGACTGAGCGAGTGAGAGCTGATGCTGTGTGTCAGACCTCTCCATGTCCCTTTTAGATGCCACCAGCTCAATCACCGCAGGCAATGGACCATAAGATACTTATGTATCTTCTGCTTGGCTTCATGCTTGATGCTTCTGATCAGACACAGCATTTCACTTCCAATATCACAGATGACAGAGTCAAATGCAGAAGGTGTCGCTGCAGATGTCAAAAGGTGCAGAGAAGAAAAGACAGCTCCACCTCTGCGTTTGGATTAACAGCAATCGAAAATAAGTGGTCATTTCCAATTCTTTGGTTTTGTTTAAGTTTCCCATGTTTGATATCTGTTTGTTATTACCTGTACATATTCATGGATTATTTGCCTAAGCCACAAAAAGAAAAAAAAATAGAGATATGGAAAATAAGCCACTAATGATTTAATACAGCTTCATAGTTAAGCTGTGATATTTAAAATGCACTGTTAACATAATGTGCACAGATAGTTTTATTTGATAATTACCTGCTTGAAATAATAGACTGATAAACTGTCACAATAGGAGAAGACCTTCAACTATTTATGTTAACCTTCTATTCTACAGTTATTAATTAATCATTTCAAGGACAAAAGCTCCTGGAAACGGCTTTTATTTTTTTTTCTTACTTATAAATCGTAGTGAATTGAAGTGGGTGTCTAAAGCCTAGAAAAAAAATTCATTTTGTACTTTTGAATAGTTCTGAAATACTGTTTATTCTCTTACAGAGAAGAGTTTCAGTATATTTTTCCCAGTTCTCAGAAATTCACTGAACATCTTTCGAAATCTGTATTTAAGAAAAGTAAAAAATTTTAGACAACACAGACCAAGAACAGAGCAAAATGTGATGCAATCACTCAAAAAAAGCAAGAGTTATTAATGCATTAATAATTTGCTTTAGGACGCTTCCCTCCTACCCCCACCCCCGACACACTACTACCCCCAAGTTTCAAAAAGCCACGGTGGAGAGCTATTGTACCCTGTCATTAAAAAGACACAATTTTAATGATAGTCAACTATGCCATCATGTTTTAAACAGAAAATGAACACAATATAACTTTTTCAAGGAAAATAAAACAGACACAGTGATAATAGAAGCAAAAAGCTGGTGCATTACATCACCACTGCCAGGATATTTCCTTTTTCCCAGCGGTGTGGTTTATTGAAATAGCTCCACAACCTCATTAATTTTGTTGTTGTAATATTTCTATCCCTAGTATTTTTTTCTTTATGAAAAGATCAAGTTTCCTTTGAGTCCCTGTGGTTCTCCCATTTTCTCCAACATTTGCTGGCAGTGGAAATCCTATAAATCAGTACTAGTTCTGGCAATTTTGCATGCCATCAGCTAAATGTAGTGCTTTTGAAATGCAAGCACAATTCTTTTTAAGTAGGCATTTAATTTTAGTGGAATTTGCATTTGACAGTCCCAATTCATGTGTTTCAACATCTGAGTGAAATAGCTCTCTTTGAGTTCTAATGGAATGAATATAGTGAAATTAACCTTTTTTTCCCCACAAAAATACACTATTTTTGACAAAAGCTTTCACACTGTTTTGAATCGATTCCATGTAGTTATAATAGAGTGAATACTTCTAATTTAATCCATAGAATGATGAAAGTGGTTATAAAAAGAGGATGTAAACACCAGAGTTCCTTAATGATTCTCTGAAGTGCCATCAGTAGGTATGGAACTTTGACCTGGAACTCCAATTCCTTGTTACATTAAAAAATAATATTAATAAAACAACAGTGATATCTGACATTCACAAAATACCTAAAATATCAAAATGTTTGTGGATAATACTTAAAATGTTCATTATGATCTTAACTATGTATAAGAATAAGATGTTTATATTTTAAATACTTACTATTTCTTTGGAAAGTGTTAGAGTCCCATTGGCCAATAATCAAGCAAGAACATACAAAACCTGACTTGTGTGTGTGTGTGTGTGTGTGTGTGTGTGTGTACATTTCCCAAAGTGTGTTTTTATTTAAAGTCCATGTAAAAAATCTTAATTAGTTGTTTTTAAAGAAAATATTTATATCCCTTCATGTTGCAATTTTAAAGAGATCTTTGTTCTATACCAAATCATTTTTACGACTAATTTTCACTAGCAGTTGGCAGTTAGCAATCATTGTATATAAAAAAGTTGTGTCTGTCACTGAAGAAACTGCAGAGAAGCCTCTCGTTGGAGGAAAAAAATCTATCAATAATGTTTTTCTCTCATGATTCTCACAGGAAAAGCAAGGACAGTGGTGTTTAAACTATAAAAATATAATTGCATTACTATATTGTTAATATTTAGTGTGGATAAGAATTCTTTGGAGACACAGATTGTTGAGACCTGCCACCCAACAGTGCTGATTTGATAGACCTGGGAGGCTGGAGATTCTGTGTTTCTAAACGTTTTACAGTGATACTGATGCTTGAGTCTGGGACCACTGCTTAAGTGCAATACATCCTAATAATTTTTAATAAAAGGTATTTCAATATTTTACTGAGCCATCAGTAGCAGGTTCTTAGAGTTACTTGTTTTGAGCAAGGACATTGAAGTCAAACGGCCTGGAATTTTATATTTTCACTCAGCAAATGTGGGATTTAAGGCAAATTGCTACACACTTTAGGTTTCAGTATTTCTATAACAATTATGATTACTGTGTATCAGAGAATTACTGTTGATATTAGATAGTATCCTCCACGCTTTTAATGAAGAGATGGATACACAGAAAGCACTCAATACATTTAATAAATCCAAATTATAAATTTGGTGTTGAGCAAAACCAATAACTAAGGATTTAAATGCCTGCCAGGTGTTTTGATGCCAACAGTGGATATAAATTAGTTGATAGATAACCCCAATTTTTTTTTAATTTTTGTGAGAAACGTTTCAAAGTATATTTTTGGTATGAATCTTTCTTAAAGGCCTAAATCTACGTTTTTTTCTAGGTGACAATTTTTTGAGTCATTTAAAAAGTACTTATCATTAAGAAATGTATTAATTGCCACTCATTGTACTTACTTTATTTCTGCATGATGTACCTATACCTATTTTTGTTGTAAAAGTTGAACACAAATAAGTAAAAATGGAAGTATTCAACCCTAACCAAGTCAGGATTCCTTCTGAGACTTCATCCTCTGAGAGTAAGTGAATAGTGAAAATTGGGCGAAAAAAGTCTAGGATGTACTGCAATGTCATTCACTTTCTCTCTTTTGAAAATTTTCTTCTTTAAAAAATATTGGTAGAGAGCGTGTGTGCTCACTAGAGAGAGACACAGCAGTCAGAAAGTACTCCCATGGAAGGTGGTCACACAGCAATCCTGTCTCCATTTCTCTGTTCAAGATTCATTTTGCGCAAGCAAACACATGTACCTGGTTATTTTTCAGGAGAACGGGAGGTACAGGTCTAGAACCATGCAGTCAGCCAAGTGGGTACCAGCCATCTTTATCACCATTGGCTGGCCTGCACTTGTCATTCTCAACGGAATCATTTGAAAAACTTCCAAGTTAATCTAGAATGGAGAAAATTTTCTTGCTTTATTCTGTCTTCTTTGCGGTTCTTTGAAGATAGATTGTATGATAGAGTTATTGTGATGATATTGTCGTGACAATAAATAGAAGCATTCTGTGTATTTATTATAACATTAATGCCAAAATAACAGACTGAATGATTTAGGTTACATATTCATGGAAAGGGAGCAGGGACAAGTGGAAATTTACTTAGCAGTGATGTAACCTGTGACATACTTAAATTCTGTGATCTCAATTTTACTGTTTAGTACAATGAATAACAGCTGAGTGATTACAGGAAGTCAGTAAGGGAGCCTTTTGATAAAGAAACTCACATACCCCAGAATAGGTACAGAGAAGGCACCTAGTACATTTTCATTCTTGCCCACATTTTCTTAACTCTACTCTTTTCCCAAGGCTTCAACTTCTTCACTAAAGGCCTTTCACTTTCTACAGAGTCTCTGATTTAAGCTTTATGAATTAATATTTGAACAAATGAGTAAATTACAGATTCAGCGTATCTTCTCCAAAGTTTACTTTCTAACATCCATGTTATTAACCTTCTGTAGGAGGAAATGTCTTTAAATGTGCAAGATTAAAATTCATAGTTCCATAAAATAGATAGGGTTTTAATGTGGAAAATCACATTTTTGAATTTTAGAATCCAAGTTAATAGACAAAGAAAAATTTTACAAAAAAAAAACTGGTTAAGGGAACCAGCAGTTAGCGTAATGGCTATGTCGCTGGACTCCCACGTAGTTGACCGCAGTTCGTGTCCCGGACCCGGTGGCTTAAAACTCACGCCGGGCGCGTGTGCGTGCGTGCCCAAGATCCCGAGAGGAGAATGGAGGAGAAGGGATTGCGGCGTGACCATCCCCCCTGGGGGGTGATTTCTCGCTTTCTGTCTCTATGTCTCTCTCTGTCTGTCTGGCGAGCACACGCGCCCTACAGTGAAAATCTCTCCAAAAAAAAAAAAAAAAACTGGTTAAAATGGCTTTTGGTAAGTGCTCAGAATCAGAACATAAGGTATTATCTTTGCATATAGATTAGAATATTCTTTCTGTCTCACTCCCAGGTCATAGTTACCCACCACGTAGGTTCCATCTGCCACACAGGCTGGAAAAAATACTTTAAATCACTTCCAAAGAGCATGTTTGAGTC
Source organism: Tupaia belangeri chinensis (assembly GCF_000334495.1). Lineage (NCBI taxonomy): Eukaryota > Metazoa > Chordata > Mammalia > Scandentia > Tupaiidae > Tupaia > Tupaia belangeri. The sequence goes on along the minus strand of NW_006159440.1, from coordinate 2,231,961 downwards.
CTGGCAGTATGATATCTTTGAAATGCTTGAACTTTGTTAAGATTCAGGGCTTCACTAAATTCTATATTGTCCCTGAATGAAATGACTTATTTGGGCAGGGGGTATTTCTTATCTTGTTGGAAACTTTCAAAAGAAGCAGTTATTGTAGCTTTGAGCAGATGAAATGGTTTAACATTGCTCCAAACATGTCCAAGGTGCTGATCTAAATCTTCTGCTAGACCATTTAAACACATCAGTAATACACAGAGCACAGAGAATTTAGTGTAAAAGAAATCTTATCAGGAGTGGCATAATAGATCTGAGGCTGTTTGGATTTCCTCACAGGATAATGGAAGCAACTGCAGCAACAGCACAACTCAAAATAGGAGCTGAGCTATCTTCTCTTTGTGGATAACAACATCTGCATCCATTGGCGTGGATTCGCTCTTACGTTGGAACCCTGTGCTTTCTAGCTGCATGATGGGCATTTTTATTTTGCTTATTTCACAGTCACCTCCATTTCAGCATCCTGGAATTTACTCTTCATTTCTTTATTCTTTCTCACACAGCTCTTCTCTTGTCTATCAGGTGTTGATTCATGGTTTTATGGTTCCTTTTTACCCAAGCTTAAAAGCTCAGTATCATCATTGATTCAGTTACTGATTTTGGTTTGACTCTGGGATGCTAGTTGGTATGTAAGTGGTTTATTAAAGGTGCTTTGAGATTACTACCTATGAAAGAAAAGAAAGGAAAAAAAGGGAAAATTGGGAAGAGAGAGCAGTCGGGCGCAATGTATTCTTTTTTAAAATTTATTTATTTACATTCATTCACTATACATCATTACAGTATACAAAATGAGATTTCCCATTCAGAATACACTGTATATTGGCTCAATCAAGCACATCAACATACGTGTTATCGTCAACAAATAATTTTCCAGTTTTTGTTTGTCTGTATATTTTGCCTTTTTTTTTCCATCCTTGATTCCCTATCTCTCACCCTCTGCCGTGTCCCACCCTCCTGCCACACTGTCCCTGATGTCTATGGTTGCTTTCTATGCCTTTTCTCCCCATTTTATTGATTTGCTAATGAACTTAATTAATCTAAATATTTCCAATAGCAAGCACAGATGATACATATATATTCTTAACAAAGCCTCTGTTGACCTCATCTTAAAACTAGAATGGCCCTTCAGCACTGATCTGAGTTGGCCTATGGTCCTGGGGCTCTAGACTCCCCTTTGACCAGTCATTAGGTACAAGTTGTTGCAGGAAAGGGGAAATGATCTTGGAGGATACAAATTCCAAAGGGGAAATTGATCTTTAGTAATGAAGGGATGTATCTGGTAAGCTTATAATAGTGTACATTGCGGACACCTTAAAAGATAAAAGAACCTGATACCGGTCACCCAGTCACTTTTTATTCATAATTTTAAATTTTCAAATATTTTTGCTTGTCTACTTCTACCCTAGTTAAGAAATGTTTAATACCTAACATATAGGCACTTACAGATAAATTGAGTTTCCTAACTAGCATCCCTAACCTGACCTAGCCAATCTACTCTTTATCCATTACATTACTTAACATCACAAAATAACTCTTTAATCTCTTAATTAGCCAGTGTAGAACTCTTTTGGGCTTGGGATCAACAAATGGCAAAATGGTTACTTCACTGGAGTCCCACATAGTTGACTGCTGTTCTAATCCTGGACCCAGTGGTTTACAACTCACACTGGGGGGCATGTGCATCTGTGCCCAAGATCCCACGAAGAGTATGGAGGAGAAAGGACTGTGGCATGGCTATCTGCCATGAGGGTGATCTCTCACATTTTGTCTCTCTGTCTCTCTCTGTCTCTCTGATGAGCTCACACAACCTATAGCAAAAATCTCTCTTAAAAAAAAAAAAACAACACTTTCATTGGCTAGCCATTGGCAACAAAATAAAATAACAAATTTCATAGTTTACAACTCAAGAGTAAGCACAGCCTAGACCACATACTCATTGTAGCCTCATTCTCCCAAACATTTTTGTTGTCGTTGTTCTGTTGGTTTCTACCATTTCTTCTTGTGGGTTGCATTAAAGAAGTCTTTGTTTTGAAAACTATTTTTCAGTTTTCCTACCTAAAACGAAATGTGTCTAGGTGTTTTAGTCTGTTCTCTGTTGTCAGTAGAAATACCTGACTCTGGGTGATTATAAAGAACAGAGATTTGTGGGAGCAGCAGTTGGCATAATGGTTATGTCCCTGGACTCCCAATGTAGTCGACCGTGGTTCGATTCCCAGACCTGGTGGCTTAAACTCATGCTGGGCTCATGCATGCATGCCCAAGATCTGAGAGGATAATGGAAGAGAGGGGATTTCGGTGTGGCCATCCCTATGATTTCTTGCTTTCTGTCTGTCTCCCTCTGTCTTTCTGGTGAGCACATGTGCCCTATAGCAAAAACCTCTCCAGAAAAGAAAAGAAAAGAAAAAGAGCAGAGATTTGTTTAGCTCATGGTTTTGGAGGTCCAACATTCAAAGGATCGTTAGTGGAAACTCCACAGAGTATTGACATGTACAGGGCATCACGTGGTGAGAGCGAGCTTGTGTGTGTCCTTGTGTCTGTCTCTCTTCTCTGTCTCTCTATCTCCTTATAAGACACCAAAAGTTAATCGCCAGGGCCCTACCCTAATAGACTTTGTCTAATCCTGCTCTTCTCTCAAAGGTTCCACATCATAATACCATCGTCTTATTACAGTCATACTTTCTTAATACCATCAAAATCGTCAATTTTCAGTACATGAATTTTGGAGGAAAATTTAAATCAGCTCTTGGCTTATATCAAAATTAAATGTCTCACGTATTTGTCCACATTTATACAGAGCTTATGTACAAATAACTGTATTTAATATATTATTTTACTTAGGGCCTTAGAGGGAAAAAGAAATGCACAGGATGGAGATTTGAAAAAGGCCATGTTTACAGGGATTTTATGCACGCACAGTGATATTTGAACCTCTGTGCAGTTATTTGTTCTTCTGAGTACACTATTCAATTTTAATGGACATCAGGACAAAACCTTGATATTATCCATGTTGCGTGTTAATGAGTTAATGAATGAGTTGCCTGAGACAATTATTTCAATTTATTGAGAAGAATATACACAAAGAGAAATGTTTTACAGAGTTTGGTCTTACTGATTTGAGACTTTCAGATGTATAAATAGCACAAAGACAAGTTTTACTCAGGGGAGGTCTGATTGTTTATCTGCCTTGAAAAGAAATAGATTGCTACTTGGTGTTTACTTCTCTTTTGTCTTTTTTTTCTTGATCTACTCTTTATTCACAACTGCAAGTAAATGTTGTGCCTTAATTATCTTTGTTTTAGGTTTGAGTATTCTCTATTCCATGGTTAATATTATTTTTCCCTCTAATTTGAACCCATTCTCTTCTACTGAATGCCAGGTAGTATTTAACCAAAAGAATCTCATTCATAATTAAACATTTCTTACCTCAGGTTTAATTCCTGAGAGAAATTTTACAATTGAGAGTGTGATGGGACTCTGCTACAGTGCTATTATTTTTAGAATTTGTTTCAGTTTTGATTGACAAGTATATTTTGTAGTCTATTTATGTCTATTGATAATTTAATTTTAAAATATTAATATGAAACCTCATTGAGGAAAATTAATTTTTTTTTTCAAATTACTGAACTCTTCTCAGAAGACACCACAGACAGGTGAGAACAGTCCAAGGAAATTGTGGTGCAGATGAGTAAGGTGCCATGTTCCTAGGATTCTGGTAGAATGAGAAGATCCCAGGAGCTGGTTTATTTGAGAAATCCCCCTCCTAGTTTTTCCTATTTTGCATTCTGTAGGCAAGTTTCCAGTGCTTCCTGGGAAATAAGAGTGATAAATGTTCCTACTTTTTGTTTCAGAATATAACAAGAAGAAAATAATAATGCACAAAAATAAATTGTTAAATGTTTCAAAGGCTCAAAAAATAGCTAAGTGGGACCAGCAGTTAGAGTAATGGCTATGTCACTGGACTCCCACGTAGTCAACTGCGGTTCGTGTCCTGGACCCGGCGGCTTAAACTCACGCCAGGCGCATGTGTGTCTGTGCCCAAGATCCCCAGAGGAGAATGGAGGAGAAGGGATTGCGGCGTGGCCATCCCCTCTGTGGGGTGATTTCTCTCTTTCTGTCTCTCTGTCTCTCTCTGTCTTTCTGGTGAGTGCACGTACCCTATAGCAAAAACCTCTCCAAAAAAAAAAAAAAAGAAAAGAAAAAAAAATAGCTAAGTGTATTCAGAGAAAAAAGGTCAGATTTAGATGAATGTGAGTTGAACAATAGTTGTAGTTCAAATAATAAAATTTGATAAGATCATTTGCAATAGTATATCAGTATCAATCATTTCATTTATAGTATTAATTATTTTTAAATATACTGGAAATGAAAACTGGTTCATCATGTAACAAGATAATTCAAATATAAGAGGAAAGACACCTGATATACAGTTGGCATTTCACTGTCATTAAGTAAAGAGGTCACAATGAAGGCAGAGAGCAAAATGACTCCATAGGACCCACTACTGTAGTTCTGTGCTTAGGCAAGTCACCCCAACATCATCAGAATATAACTGCTACTGGAGAGAGCACCTTGAAATCTAATGAAAATTTTCAAGTTTGTTAAAGAAGAAAGAAGTTATGAAGAGAATAGTTTTCATCAAATTCATGCTTTGTAGTAATAAGTTCTCAAACCAATAAGGGAGTAGACTGAGAATTTCTAGGGATACATAAACCTCTCTGGAGACTTGGCTAAGTTCTTTTTAAGAAGGACGTGCAACATTATGGTGAAAATTGTTCAGTTTTACTCATAGGAACAATTGGGCACATATTGAATCAGGAAAAATGCTGAGATCATTGAACAACAAAATTCAAAGTGATCATATTTCTTTATTTTCCATGTTGTTATGGTGATTTGTGTATTCAGAGCCTAACAATATGAATGGCGTAAGGATAAGTGATTATGCATTGCTGAATGCCTTTGTAAGAGTTCACTAGAAAGAAATTACTGCTTTAGCAGAGATGTATTGTTACTGCCTGAATGATGATAGCTACATGTTTGTCCCTTTTCTCTACTCAGCAAACACTTTTCATGTGAAGGTTTTGGTGTTACATCAAGCAAAAGCCTCCTACCGAGAAATGGTACTATTATATACACACAACTCCCCTGGAAGTGTTTCTACTTTGAATTGATACTATGGAATGACTGCAGCATGAACAGACAATAGTGTCCCTTAGATAAGCATATTTAGAGACATGAATGGTTTTATATACGTATTGTAATGTGTTCACGTTAAAGAAGATAAATATCAGCTGAATTACTCCTTTATATTCTAGAGTGATACCTCCTTCCCAGAAGCATTTGTGAAGACAACAAAGAATAATTTTTTATTCTGGATTTTCCTGTTGCCAGGCAAAGTATCATAAAATTGAATACATAGAAGAAATGTAATCCGGTTAAGATCTTTTGCTAGAATCAACTACCTACTATCAATGCCAATAATTAGAAATAAAACTCTATAAAAATAATCACTCTATAGATTTTTAAATAAATCCTTGATAAGACTTGGGTCTCTAAAATTTCAAAGGATTTTTTTTTTTTTTTTTGGAGAGGTTTTCACTATAGGGCGCGTGCACTCGCCAGATAGACAGAGACATAGAGACAGAAAGCGAGAAATCACCCCCCAGGGGGGATGGTCACGCCGCAATCCCTTCTCCTCCATTCTCCTCTCGGGATCTTGGGCACGCACGCACACGCGCCCGGCGTGAGATTTAAGCCACCGGGTCCGAGACGCGAACCGCGGTCGACTACGTGGGAGTCCAGCGACATAGCCATTACGCTAACTGCTGGTTCCCTCAAAGGATATTTTTAAATAAATTAATATTTTACCTCCTTCCTAGGAAAGTGTTCCTCACATTGTAGCAAGTTGTTAACTGGAATCATAAATGCTAGTGATTCAATTTTCTTGTTCTAGTCTCTGCTCATACCTGTTTGAAAATCCCATGCTATAGGGACTGTAGTTATGATTTCATAGGTTTGTACTTACCTTCAAATTTACCAAGTCGTATACTCTAAATATGTAGTGTTCTTTGTACGTTAACCATATCTCATTAAACTGGTGGAAAAAAAAAAAAAGTCATGCTGCAATCCTTTCTTTTCTTTTCTTTCTTTTCTTTTTCTTTTTAAAAAATTTTGCCAGAAGATGTGTATGCTCACCAGAAGAGCAGCAAGACAATAAGTGGGGGAGAAGAAAAAACCCTCCTTAAGGAATTGTCACACCATTATCCCTTCTCCTTCATTCTTTCCTCCTCTCAAAATTTTGGGTATATACACATGCATGCACACGCACCTGACATGTTTTTCAAGCTGCTAGATCTGAGACTAGAACCATACAATTGACCTTATGGAATCCAGTCTCCTTAACCACCAGGCCAAGGACTGGCCCCTATCCAATATATTCTATTCACTACTACTCTTATCTTGAAGGTCTAAGTTTTCTTTTCTAGGTGAAAAGAGAAAAATATTGCAATCAGCAATTTCTGAAAATATTTAATGTTTTCCAGGTTCAACCAATACCATTTTAATATGTTATAAGCTCATAAGTGAGTCAGCATTTACTGACAGCACATCTACTCTTTTTTTATATTTATTTAATTTTTAATTTATTAATTCATTTATTTTTAATTTGGCCAGAGAGAGAGAGACAGAGAGAGAGAGAGAGAGAGAGAGAAAGAGAGAAGAAAAGTGAGAAAGCATGCCACCAGGTCCGGGAACTTGAACCCTTAGCCATGTAGGAGTGTCTAGTACGTACCTTAACCACCACACCACCTGCTGTTGCCCCGGATCTACTCTTTATCTTAATATAGGACATATTATAATTTTCTGTTGCTAATCTGGCAATGTATTTTAGGTACTGTTAGTTCCTACTTAAGACAGATTTAACTAAAAATACATAATAATGAACCAAATTTATAAACAACTATCATTGTTTATTCTGCAACCTATTTTCCTTTTCAAGAAAGGAATTTTGTAAAGTAAGTGTAGTTCAGTGTTATTGTTCATATTTTGAACATTGCTGGAAAAGGTCTATTCAGAAGCTCTCATTTCCTTTTCAAATCTGTAATTTTAAAGAGTTAATGAATTCTTAAGTATAATTTTATGATAATTAAGGTAGCAATTTTTTTTTGCTGTATACAATTTCAGTGTTATAGTAACAATCACATGAAAAATAGAAACACACATTGCAGCAAATTTGGGGAATGATTTCTGCTAAGTAAGTAACTCATGTAATATGATTTTGGATCTTTTTTTTTTTTTTTTTTTGCCATTACATCATCCAGCTGTTTTCCTCTATCCCAAGAACATAATTAGTGACTGTTTAGCTGACATTGTTTTCAGGTACTGAGCTGTAAAATAGTAATTTTACATATCTGTACTTATGTGAAACTCATGTTTGCAAATAATAAAGAAATATATTTTATGAGTGTTTTCGTATTCCGTTTTTAAAGAATTATTTAATTTTATTGTTATTTTTAGTTTGCTATATGGCATGTGTACTCACCAGAGCGATAGAGAGACAGAAAGTAGAAAGTAAGTCACCAGGTCCAGGACTCAAAATGTAGTCAGTCATGTGAGGGTCCAATGTCTTAACCATCATGCCACCTGCTGGCCCATCATGTATTAATTTTTAAAGAAAATTTTTCTTATTTGTTTCAGATTTTTCATTCCTTTTTCCATTGAGAAAGACAGACAGATGCACACTTCCAATTGGATCTTTACATGATGATTTACCTTCACCCTCAGCCAACCAGGATCTTGGGCACATGCTTCTGTTCAGCATGTGCTAGGAAAACTCGGGCTGCAATCCTATGACCCTCCCATGCATACTCAGTATTGTGAACTGTTGTACTGCCACAGCTGACCTGCAGTTATTTTTGATTTGACTATTTCTAATGTTCTTTTTTTCTTTTCCTTTACATGCCTTTGAATGGAGGTCTTAAAACACACAAACATCTCTTAGTTATTGTGCAGGTTAGTAGAAGAATTAAATGTGGATTTGTTTAAGTTTAAATTTCGATTTCACAAAAACACTATAGATTGGAACAATTGTGATTTAAAATAAGTTTAGTGTCAGACTCTTTTTTTAATCTATGCCTATCTCCAATACAGTTTTAGCTATAAATGTCTTCTAAACATTCATGACTTTAGTTTTTATCTCTAGGCATCACTTTCTATCTAAGATTCAAGTATCCAATTACTCTAGAAACAGGGATCTAGAAATATTGCTACCCCATGAAGGAGATTATAAAGGTTTTAACATCCAGATTCTCTTGTAACAAAGCTTGTCAGGTATCTGAGAAAACCTTGTAACATTGATTAGAAAACACACAAACAAAAGAGAATAATCAAAAATAAATAAATAAAACTTGGGAAAACCAATACACAGTGTATTCTAGATAGGAAAATTTTATATACTGTAATGATATACAGTGATTGACTGTAAAATAAACAGATAAAAATAAATTTAAAAAATACTTGAAATAAATAGAAACTAAACAGGGGGAGAAATGTTTTAAAATATTTGTTAATATTTTCAGGTTGATCAGAAAAAGTAATTTACTCATTAATGAAAGTAAAATGTTGTCCAGGATCCTAAGAGCTGAAGGGTTGAAGAAGGTGTATTGTGGTGTGACAAAACAGGGCTGAGTGCTTTCTCTCGACCTCTCTCTTGCTCTTTAGCTCTCTCTCTCTCTTCCTCTCATTCAGACACATGCACTTTCTATTATTAAAAGAAAGTAAAAAAATTAAAATATTATGAATCAAAATGACCTTAGAATTGTCTACAGTAATGAAACAAGAAGTTTATCAAATGGTACTTATAATTTTCTACAGTAAAATTATCTTTAATGTAGAATTCTGTAGCCAGCCAATTATTAAACCAGTGAGAGAATAAACACAAACGTTTTGTGATTTACAAAGTATCAAAAAATTTACTTCCCAGGGGAACCAGCAGTTAGCATAATGGCTATGTCGCTGGACTCCCACGTAGTCGACCGTGGATCGAGTCCTGGACCCGGTGGTTTAGAACTCATGCCGGGCGCGTGTGCATGCATGCCCAAGATCCTGAGAGGAGAATGGAGGAGAAGGGATTGCAGTGTGACCATCCCCCCTGGGGGGTGAGTTCTCGCTTTCTGTCTCTATGTCTCTCTCTGTTTGTCTGGCGAGCGCATGCGCCCTATAGCAAAAATCCAAAAAAAAAAAAAAACAGAAAAGAAAAAAAGAAAAGAAAAAATTTACTTCCAGCAATAGCAGGTAGTGTACTGATTAAGGCACTCAGAACTCCCATTGGTTGACCTCAGTTTGAGTCCTCGACTTGGCAGCTTCGGACTCACTCCAGGCATGTGTACTTGCGTGCTCCTTTTTCTAGAGGAGAAGGCATGACCATCTCCCCAAAGGGGTGATTTCTTACTTTCTCTCTCTCTCTCTGGCAAGCACATACACTTGCGACAGAGTGATAGCAAGAAATCCCCACCCCCGAAAAAAAACATTACTTCCTTTACTTCATGCCCAGGGATCTACTGGGATATTGGCTAGTATCTTTGGGCTGCTATAACAAAAATACCATAAAAAGGTAACTTCTAAACAGCAGACCTTGATTTCTCAGTTACAGAAGCTGGAGGTCCAAGACCAAGGCACTAACACATTCAGGGTCTTGTAAGGAACTACTTTCTGGTTCACCGGTGGTGTCTTCTAGCTGTGCCCTCATATACTAGTAGAGGCCAATTAGCTCTCTTGGGTTTCTTCATAGGGTACTAATCTTAGTTTTTAAGGCTCTAACTTCATGATCTAACCACCTCTCAAAGGTCCTCCCTCATGGGATCATCACTTTGGTGATTAGGTCTCAATGTATGAGCTTGGGAGGAGGAGGGCACAAACAGTGATATCCCCCATCAAAATAAGGAAGTAAACCTAGAAAACAAGACAAGGATTCTGAAAATGAGAGACTTAACAGAGAAGAGTTTCAAGCATGAAGAGGGAGGCAAGTCCCTGGGTGAATACTGACTCTGCCTGATAGAGAGCAATTGGATCAGACTGGAGTACTGGAAGGATTGTCCTCACTATGTCCTCTGTGATCATGCCATAGATTTAACCTGGCAAAGTTTTTGAAAGATATTCTCCTTCAAACAAAGAAACAAAAAGGAGATATGGAAGAGAGAATAAAGGGAACCCAACATAGATAAAGACAAATTAAATTCTGAGAATGACAGCAAATGAAAGTCTCTGGGTGAAATTTGTACAACATGAGTACAGAGAAGCCAATATAGATAGAAGAACTGAGCTGAATAGGAAATATTTCTCTTTTGGGGGGTTGAATGAGGGTGCAGATTGATTGTGCTACATGGGGACCAGCAGATAGTTGAGTGGTTACACTGGTGGACTCCCATGGTTTGAGTCCTGGACCTGGTGGCTAAAACTCACACTGGACATGTGGGCGTGCCCAAGATTCCAAGAGGAGAATGAAGGAGAAAGAATTGTAGTGTGACCAACCCCACTGGGGGGAGCGATTTCTTGCTTTCTGTCTATGTCTCTCTCTGTCTGTCTGGCAAGCGTACATGCCTTATAGTAAAAACCTCTCTTAAATAAAAAAAAAAAGAGAGAGAGAATAAAGAAACCAAATAGATTGTGCTACATGATTGACCTAGTAGTTCATTATAATGAGAGATTATAGGAAGGTGTAAGAAAAATAAGTGAATCTACCAAAATGAATGAATGAATGAATGAATGAATGAATGAATGGCTATAAGTAACTACTGGGAAAACAAAAAATAAAAAAAGGAGTGCATGTGACACACTACAATGCTAGCTTTTGAAAAATGCTTGCAAAGCTATGTTAATATAAATTCTTAATATTAATTAACCAAAAAAGGAAATTATAACTATATTGCTATGTTAGGAAATGGGAAGTAGAGGAAAAAAGCAATGTAAAGAGTTTTAAACCACATAAAAATAATGAGGTCAATAAAAGTACTAAAATTAATAAAATATAGATCTATGTGCATATTATATAGATATATAGAGATATGCAAATAGAAGATTTCCTCAGGGAAGAGGGAGTAATGGTGATTTTGAATGATAAAACAGAATTGCTGACTTTTTTATAAGCCTTTTAGTACTATTTAACTTTTTTAAAACTATGTGCTTATTAATTAGATAAAAACAATTTAAAATAGAAATACATTTTCACAAAATTAGTGGAAGAAGAATTTCTATTGTACAACATTAAAAGCAAAGGTTATTAAAGGATAAAATTAATGAATTTAACTACAGGATGAGCATCCCTAATCTACAAATCTTAAATTCAAACCATTTTTTATGCTGACCTGACATCACAACTGAAGAATTCCACACCTGACCTCCTGTAACAGGTTATGATCTAAATGGTATAAAACAAAATTTCTGAATGTATATAAGGCTTCATGTATTAGGTATATATGAAACATAAATGAATTTTGTGTTTAGACTTTGGTGCCATTGCCAACATATCTTATTATATATATGCAAATATTTCAAAAATGAAAATGTTTTTAAACCTGAAAGTCTGTTCCCAGGTATTCTGAATATTTAACCTGTATATTAAAATTTTAAAATTGTTTAAAATAAAACTACCTTAGCAAAACTACAAAATTAAGTCGTGATACAGATTGGGAGAATGTATTTGAAATTCACACAACATATAAAAAATTGTCAGAGTACATTAAGTCTTAAAATTCAATAAGGAAAAGAAAATACATTATCTTAAAGAAAAGTAAACAAAAAGATTTCAACAGAGGAAAATTCAAATGTGTGATAAAGGCCTAACTGTGGTGGTACATACTGCTAAGATGCTATGCTACTTGGTCTGAGACCACATGGGAGGCCAAAAATTGACCCCTAGTCTGACTAAAGGCCAGATGTGGTGAAATGCACTTGTAGTCCCAGCAACGTGGGAGGCTGAGGCAGGAGGCTCTTGAGTTCAAAGATGGCCTGGGTAACATAGGAGACCCTATTTTCTAAAGAACCAGGGTTGTTGAGCACAACTCTAGCCCAAGTAAGACGCTAAGGCAGAGGATCAATACAGAGTAAGACGTTAACTACTTTGTTTTTTTTTTCTTCCCCTCTGATTCCTTTCCTACCAGCCACACCCGCATTTCCCACCCTTCTTCCATATTGTCTCTAGTATCCACATTTAATGGACACAAAAATAGAAAATAACCTGCTGATTACAATGTTTTGGTAATATCTTTGACTGGACTAATATGCAATATATTCGTGGTGGGAAAATTCATTTTGTGTACTATGAAGATGTACAGTGATTAAAATAACAAAAAAGGAGTAAGATCCTATCTTTTTAAAAAAGTCCAGTAAGGGCCATCAGGTGGTATAGTGGTTGTGGTGCTGACTGTAGCTGATCGTGGTTTGAGGCCTGGATCTGGTGACTTGAAACTCACTCCAGGTGCATTTGCGTTTATGCCCAAAATCTCAAGAGGAGAATAGAGGAGAGGGGAGTGTGGCAATCTCTCCTAGAGGATGATTTCTCACTTTCACTCTCATGGTCTCTCCTTGGTGAGTGCATGTGCTCTATGACAAAAATAAACTGAAAAAAAATTCCAATAAATATAGAAATATCTGTTTAAAACAAATTAAACAACAGGATAGCATTTAATTTTGATTGACTTGGTTATATAAGTTTCTATAATACCACATATTTATTAGATGATAAGAGAAACTTTACCTAATATATTAAGGAAGAATATAGTTTGGCACAGTCACTTATTAAAGAATGTTTTATCATGATAGAGGGTGCACGCATGCACACATGAGAGAGAAGCACCCTCAACACCGTCTTCTCATGCCACAATCCCCTTTCCCTGCCATCTAGCTTGTCGGGATCATGGGCATGTGTGATCACAGTGTGTAAAAATACCAGTGTATTTTCAAGCCAACCCAGAGATCCAAACCTGCTGTCAATCATGTGTCCTCCAGCACTCCAGTTCGGTTTGCTACCAACTGCACCATTGGGCTCGACCCAGCATAGTTACTTTGAAGAATAATTTTCATTGGTTAGTAGGATTTGACGGTATTTATACTCATTGACCCAGCAGTTCAACCTGTAGGTAAATATCCTTCAGAAAGAAATCTTCTGATGGAGCCAGTAGGTTTCACACACATTGATGTACTCGTTTGCCCTCATCCTCTGTGATCCTTATTTTACGGATGAAGAATTGAAATGTGTGGAATTAAACAGCTTTCCATTACCAAGCTATTTACGCTTTTGTTAAAATGAGTGGAGGGGTAACAGCATGGATTATATTTGAAAACATATTGTTGAGTGAAAAATAAAAACAAATTTCAAAAGGATATATAGATTGTGATAAGCATATAAATTTTAAAAACAAAATAATGCTGTATGTGTATCTAAGGCATACACCAATTTACCAAAATTATAAAAACACAGATGGGGATGACACACATTAAATTGAGATTGGTATTAATCTCTCTGGAGATAGCACCAAAGTATCAGAAAGAGCTTTTAGAGCACATAATGTCTTACTTTTTAAAAGATCTAAAATAGGTCTTGAGATACATGTCATTGTTAAATATGGGGAGTGTAGCATGGCTCTTTCCATATTATTCTCTCTGCTTTGATTTATATTGGAATATTTCATACTTTTAAAAGGGGAAGAGAATGTAGTGAGTAACTCACTACGTTATTGCTGCTGTTGGGGAGATAGAGATGGATGAGAGGGAGAGGGAGAAAGCACTTCCCAATGGTATATGGTTATGCTGAAATCCCTTCTCAATTTCTCCAATTTCTCCATCTCGTCAGGATGCACATGCACCCCACATGTTTTTCAAGCCACCAAAGCCAGGCTTTGAACTACATGCTTGACCATGTAGGATCCAGCTCTCTTAACTACAGCATCAGTCCTCTAATCTTCTTCCTTTATAAATTGTTTTTAATCCATGAAAGAGTATGTGTACTTGCATGGGAGAGAGGGGAAAGAGAGACAGAGACACCTTCCACAAAGTCTGGCCATATCATGATCCCTTTCCTCAAGTCCACCAGCTCATTAGATCCTGGGCACTCACATATGTATTCAGCATATTTCAGGGAGACCAGGCCAGAGATTTGAGCCATGATTGACATGTGGGATCCAGCTTCTTAGATTTTCATCACTGCCGTGACACAGAGTCAACTCAGCATCTCTTATATTAAAAGTGATTTTTCTGATAGCAGCCTTTGCTACTTTTTATAGTTCATATAAAATAACCAATATTTTCAATGATAGAAAAGTATTAAGAGAGGGAAAATAATCTTCCCTCCACACTTTTGAGTTCTTAGCAGGGACGGATCCCTGTAACAAAGGCAGACTGAAAAAAAGAAAAGAAAACAGAAACTTACTCGTATATATGCCTCCTGTAGAGGAAGGAAATAGGCCAGAGATATTAGTAAATATCAGAGGTACAGAGTTTTGGCTTAGATAGAATTCAGGCTTAATTACTATTTTCAGTGGAGACCAAGAAGGGTGTTGAGGTGAGGGGCCAGTTAGGGGCAGGTGACCAGGAAAAGCCCAGGATGCAGGGTAAAACTGGCTATACACAAAATCAATTGGTGCCTTTGCCTTCAATCAGCATAATTTAGAGCCATCCTTCTCTCCTGGGTGCAGGGAGACCTGGATATAAAATGTGGGTTCTGAAGAGACATCCTTCCTCTCCCACACAGAACAATTCAATTTACTTTCACTTAACTAAATCTTTTCTGTATCTCAAGTCTTAAAGTTTGTGATAAGAAAAATAACTCAGTATAAAGTGTACTCACATATTCTTCTAATAACCTTCCTTATAGAGAAGAATAAAGTGATACAGTTTAATGGAGTAAATGGAATGATTTCCCACAAAATAATTTTTTTTTTTTTTAAAGAATGATTTTATTTAACTTGACAGAGAGAGGAAAAGTGAGAAAGCAAGCCACCAGTTCTGGGACTTGAACCACAGTCAGGCATGTAGGATTCCAGCACCCTTAAATACCCTGGCACCTACCAACCCCCCAAAAATACTAATAAAAAACCCCCACTCTTTCTTTTCTGGGTTTTCTCATAACATGAATAGAATGACTAAGATACCTATAATTAATTAAGCTAATGAAATTCAATAATATAATATAAATAATATATAAATAATGATGTAAATTTAATTTCTGTAAATGTTAGATGCCTTAAAATATTTTAGCATGCTTAGTTTCTAGTTGCATGAATACCTCACACTTTTCAGTCATACTAGCAAAGGAGAAAATAATGATCACTCTCCACTTAGTAAGTTACAGAAAATGTATATTATTATTATTATTATTATTATTATTATTATTATTATTATTTTAGTTTTTGCTATAGGGTAAGTGTGCTTGCTGGAAGGAGACAGAGACAGAGAGACATTGAGAGGGAAAGTAAGAAATCATCCCTCGGGGAGATGACCACGTCACAATCTCTTCTCCATTCTCCTCTTGGTATTTTGGGCACACACGCAGGTGCACCCAGCATGATTCTTGAGCCACCAGTTCTGGGGTCAAACTGTGGCTGATCATGTGAGAATCTAACACCTTAACCACCATGCCACCTGCTGGCCCCAGAGATCATAATTTTAAAGTATAAAGTTGAACATAATCTTCAGTTACGTTTTCTCTTTTAGTTAATTTAGTTTTTACATAATCACTGTACATCCTTACAGTATACATAAACATTTTTCCCAGTAGGAATATATTACATATTAGTCTAGACCAAAGCATTACCATACACATTATTATCCACAGGTGCATTTTCTTTTGTGTATCTGTTAAGTGCTCTTTCTTTTAGATCCCCCTACTCCTGCTACACACTACACCCTACTCTACTGTTTCTAGTACCTATAGTTGCTCCCACTTTATTTGTACCTTCCTTCCAGTCCTTAAGTTTCTGCCGTAGAGTGCAGATATTTGATATATATTAAACGGGGATGTATAATGACCCTCTTTCATAGTCTGGCTTGCTTTTCTTAACATTAAATCCTCCATGTTTGTCCACTTTGTATCAAATGTCAAGGTCACATTGTTTTCTGTGGCTGAGTAGTATTCTGTAGAGTATGTATGCCACATTTTTTTCAATGCATTCATCTGCTTTTGGACACTTGGGTTGATTCCATATATTAGCTATTGTGAATAATGCTGAATAAACATGAATGTGCAAGTGTTTTTCAAACTTTGCATTTTCCTATGTTTTGATAAGATACCTAGAAGTATAATTACGTATCATATGGTAGTTACATTTGTCAGTTTTTGAGGAATTTCTGTATTGTTCTCTAAGTGGTGGTATGATTTACATTCCCACCAACAGTGTATGAGAATTCCCCTTTGTCTGCCGCCTCACCAGCACTTTTTATTCTTTATTTTGTTTAATCTTATCTTTTCTGACTGAGGTTAAATGGTATCTCATTGTGGTTTTGATGTGCATTTCCCTTATGACAAGAGGTGTCGAGCATTTGTTCATATCATTTGGTTAGGGTTGACATTTGATTATATTTTTCCAATCCAAGAACATGGGATGTCTTTTTTCTGTTTTTTTTTTTTTTTTATCGTTTTCAATTTCTTTATGAAGTTTTTCATAGCTTTCATTTTAGAGGTCTTTCACTTCCTTAGTTATGTTTATTCCTAGGTATCGTGTGTGTGTGTGTGGTTATTATAAATGGGACTACTTTCTTAAATTTTACCTCAGTTTGTTCATTCCTGGTGTATAAAAATGCTATAGATTTTTTTATGTTTTTTTTTTTTAATTCTGACACCTTACTGTATTTATTTATCACTTCCTGGTGTGTTTATGTGAATTCTTTTTGAGTTTCCTTGTATATAATCATGTTATCTAAAAATAGAGATAATTTCACTTATTTTCCTATTTGTATGTCTTTTATTTTAGTCTCTTGCCTAATTGCATCGGATAGGACTTCCACTACTATGTTGAAAAGGAGTAGAGAAAGTGGGCAGCCTTGTCTTATTACAGTTAGTGAAAAAGCTTTTAGCTTTGCCTCATTCAGTGTGATGTTAGCTATGGCTATGACATATATGGCTTTCATTGTATTAAGAAATGTCTCTTCTATGCCAGTTTTGCTGAGGGTTTTAATCATAAAGAGATGCTGTATTTTTTTTTTTTTGAGAGAGAGAGAGAGAGATTTTTGCTATAGGACATGTGTGCTCACCAGGGAAACAGAGAGAAACAGAAATCACCCCCCGAGGGGGGATGGCCACGATGTAATTCCTTCTCCTCCATTCCCCTCTTGGGATTTTGTACATGCACACTCATATGCTCACATGAGTTTTAAGTCACAGGGTCCAGGACATGAACGGTGGTCGACTACATCTGAGTCCAGCAAAGTAATCATTACACCATCTGCTGACCCTGAAGAGATGCTGTATTTTATGAAGTGCTTTTTCTGCATTGATTAGTATGCTCCTATGTTTTTATTTTTTCCTTCTGTTAGTGTGATGTGTTACATTTACTGTTTTGCATATGTTGGACCACCCTCACATCCATGTAATAAATCCTACCTGGTCAATGTGTATCATATTTTTAATGTGTTGTTGGATATGATTTGCTAGTATCTCGAGGATTTTTGCATCTGTATTTATCATAGATATTGGTCTACAATTTTCATTTTTTGTTATGTCTTTGTTTGTTTGGGGGATAAGAGTGATAGAGGTTCCATAGAATGAATTTGGGAGGCTCCCGTCCTTTTGGATCTTTAGAAATACTTTGAGGAAAATCAGGGTTAGCTCATCTTTAGAAGTTTTTAGAAACTTCTATAAAGTTTCACAAGTGAAGCCATCAGGACCTGGACTTTTCTTTGTTGGGAGACTGTTCATTACTGATTCAATCTCTTCACTTGTTATTGGTCTATTCAGGTTTTACATGAGTTCAGAAATTTGTCCATCTCATCTAGGTTTTCTTGTTTTTGGCATGTAGTTGCTTGTAGTAGTCTCTCGTGATCTTTTGCATTTCTGTTATGTCTGTTATAATATTGCCCATTTTATTGCTGATTTTATGTATCTGTTTTTTTTTTTCACTGTTCTACTTGATTAGTCTATCTAATAGTGTGTCAATTTTGTTTATCTTCTCAGAGAGTCAACTTCTGGTTTCATTTATTTTTGTATTCTTCTTCTATTCTCTTTTTCATTTATTTTGGTTTGAATCTTTATTATTTCTTTTTTCCTTTTTTTTTTTTTTCTGTTGTTGTTGTAGTTGTTTTGCTCAGTTACCTAAGATATGATGTTAGGTTGTCTATTTGCCATCTTTCTGGTTTTTTTGTTTGTTTGTTTGTTTTGTTTTGTTTTTCCCCCCTGTGGGTACTAATTACTATGAACTTCCCTCTTATGACTGCTTTTGCTTTGTCCCATAGGTTATGAAAACTTGTGGGTCCATTATCACTGGTTTCAATGAATCTTTTGATTTCAGTGGTTGTAAATTCACTCAGGACTAGGTTGTTCAGTTTCCATGCACTTGTGTACTTTTGAGGGTTCTTTCTATAGTTTATTTCAACCTTAATTTCGTCATGGTCAGAAAAGATGCTGTTTATGTTTTCTATGCATTTGAATTTGTAAATGTTTGTTTTATGCTGTCATGTGGTCAGTCTTTGAAAATGTTCTATGTATGGGTGTAAAAAATGTGTATTTTTTGGTTGTTATGTGAAGTGTTCTATAGATGCTTGTCAAGTCCATTTGATTTATGTTGTCATTTAGATCCTCTCTGTATCTCTTTGCTTTTTTGTTGTTTTATTTTGTCTAGATGTTCTGTCCAAATGAGACAGTGGAATACTGAGGTACTCAGTGAATATTGTGTGGCAGTCTATGTGTCCATTTAGATCTAACACTCTCTCTTTCATATTATGGGTGCTCTAGGGTTAAACACATAGATATTGGTGATTTATCTTTTTGGTTAACTAGCCCTTTTATAATAGTACTATGTAGTGTCTTTCTTTGTCTCTTCTTACAGATTTTGTCTTAAAGTCTATTTTGTCTGATATCAGTATCATGACTCCAGATTTTATTTGTTCTCATTTAAATAGAATATCCCTTTCCAGCCTTTTACTTTCAATGTGTGTATTTCTTTATCAGTGAGATGTGTTTCTTGTAAGCAGCATTTGGAGGGCTTCTGTTTTATGTTTTTTCTTTTTTCTTTGTCCATTCAGTCAGCCTCTGTCTTTTGATTGGAGAATTTAATCCATTAACATTTAATATCATTATTGATATTTGAGGACTTATCCCTGCCATTTTGTTAGTCGTTTACTTGGTTGTTTTTGTTCTCTTATTTTTGTTGATTTCTCCTTAGTATTCTTATTATAGTACTCCATTTAGTACTTCTTGAAGACCTTGTTTATTGTTGGTGAATTCTTTCAGTTTTTGTTCATCTGAGTATGACTTTATTTGTTCTTCCCATATGAAGGATAGTCTTGCTATAATATTCTTGGCTGATATTGTTTTTGTATTATCATTTTTATTTATTTATTTATTTTTGAGAGAGATTTTTTTGCTACAGGGTGCTTATGCTCACCAGAGAGATGGAAAGTGAGAAGTCATCCTTTTGGGGGGATGGCCACACTGCAATTTGTCTTCTTCCATTCTCTTCTTGGTGTTTTGGGAATGCATGCACATGTGCCTGGTGTGAGGTTTAAGCCACTGGGTCTGAGACTCGAACCATGTTTGACTACATGGGAGTTCAGTGATGTAACCATTATGCTATCTGCTGGTTCCTGTTTTAAGATATTGAATATATCTTCCTATTCTTTCCTTCTTGCATTGTTTCAGCTGAGAGGTCTGATGTTAGCCTAATGGGATAACCATCGTAAGTAACTTGACATTTCTCTCTTGCTTTTTTTAGAATCCTGTCTTTGTCTTTGATTTTTACAAATCTGACTATAATGTGCTGAGAGGAGAGGGAGAGGATCTTCTTATATTAATTCTCTTTGTAGTTCTTTATATTTTCTGGGTCTGGATATTTGAATGTTTCTATAGGTTTGGAAAATTTTCCTCAAGTATTGACAGGAAGAGATATTTATGACCTTAGATTATTGAACTGTGGAATATCAATTATTCAGCTATTTGGACATTTAATGGTATCTAATATTTCCCATATGTTGTCCTCTTCTTTTTTTTAATTTTTGACTAAGTCAGATGCTTTGTCTTGTAAATCAGAGATTCACTCTTCTGCATGGTTTAATCTGCTGTTAATATATATATAATAATATATATTATATATATATTATTATATATATATTTTGGAGAGATTTTCACTATAGAGCGCGTGCGCTCACCAGACAGACAGAGAGAGACATAGAGACAGAAAGCGAGAAATCACCCCCAGGGGGGTGGCCACGCCACAATCCCTTCTCCTCCATTCTCCTCTCGGGATCTTGGGCACGTACGCACACATGCCTGGCGTGAGTTTTAAGCCACCTTGTCTGGGACACGAACCGTGGTCGACTACGTGGGAGTCCAGCAACACAGCCATTCCACCAACTGCTGGTTCCCGCTGCTGTTAATATTTTTGAGGGAGGTTTTGATTTTCTGTATGGTAGTCTTCATCTCTAGGAGTTCTGTTTGACTCTTTTCTATCATGTCTACCTCTTTATGGAGTTCCTCCTTCAAGTCACAGAATGACTTCCTCATCTCCTAGAGTTGGCTGTCTCTTTTCTCTTGCATTTAATGTTGTCACTGTGAATATTCTGAATTCTTTTTTGGCATTTCTGTATGTTCTATTATGTTGTCTGTAGTGGTTGAGTAGTTGTGTTCCATTGAGGGAGAAGTATTCCCTTGCTTTTTCACATTTTTGTGCCTCTGTGCTAGTTTTTAATCATCTGATGAAGTATAGACTTTATCCTACTCTAGAGTAGTTTCTCTAGTGTAAGAGAACTGCTCTTCTCAAGTGTGTTCTTGGTAGAGGGCTGTGCTTTTCTGACCAAGCTATATCTAGCCAGGTTCCGGTGACTGGTTCTAACAACCTCTCATAATGAGATGTACCTGCAACTGGGCTGGAAATACGTAACTAAAGAGAGCAGCACAAGTCAGACTTGTGGTTCAATGAACTGTGGACTCTCAAAATAACTGGGTGCTTGAAAGGCACCAGAAGGAAATTAAGAGTCACCTTTCATCAGCAGGTGACTCCCTTGGTCTCTGCTGCACCAGTGGGTGGGGTCAGGAAGACAATAGTGGGGCATGGGATGGGAGAAGAATCCAAAAGCACAGCTGAGTGACGGGAAAATACCAGCAGAAGAATTTCCAGCCACAGTATGTCAGCAGCTGGCTCTCTTGGTTTCTCCTGCACCAGTAGATGAGACTCAGGAAGCGCAGCCCCAACTTTTAAATATCCCAGTTAACCCCTTAACTTTCTCTTAGTCATTACTTTTGGAGGCCTATCAGCAAAGTATTCTAAACATCAATTCATGCTAACAGTAAGGAAAGAGTATGACTTCTTAATCCTAGTTATATACTTGTCAATTGACGTATTCAAATAAAGAACAGAAAATAATGAGAACCAACTGGCTGTAAATATTCCATTACTTTAAATATTATATGTAATGACAGAATGAGCTTTAACTTATGTGGCCTTCATTTGAAAGCAATTTAAGAAGAGTCAGGCTACTGTGATAAATCTTTTTTAAAAATTACACTTTAAAAAATTTTTATTGTACCTTGTGTTGGAACCTGTGGAGTCCTTCAATAGCAAAGTACTTCCCACATTCAGGGATTATAATAACTGTCAGAGAGTAAACTATTGTTTTTCCTCTATTCCTCTCAGGTTCCTTGGCTGGGGCCCTGCAAATTAGACTGAGAAATGATAGGTTGACAAGGGTAAAACAAAGAGAGGTTTATGAATACATGCATAGATATACGTACTCAGGGAGATAAGGACTGAGTAGTAAGTTTTGTTTTTATAGACTCTTTTCAGTGCCTTTTTGTCCCTGTTAATAAACTTGATTCTCCTTCTTGGTATAGAAATAGGGAGAGTGTAGAGGGACATGCTTTCACAACGAAAATTTACATTCTATTTTCAAGTGGATAGGAGGAGGGTAGAGCAATCTTCCTGTGTCTGCTTTTTTCTAATTGCCTTCAGCTCAAAATAACTCTCATGCCTCAGTGGTATATTTTGGGGTACTATTACTCTGCACACCTTTATGAAAAATGGAAAGAATTACACAAATCCATCATAGAAATCTGTATTATGCATATTTAGAAAGCATACATAAGGCAGGCTGTATGGTGCAGTGGTAACAGAAGCTGGTTCCCACAAAGTAACCACTGTTTGGATCCATATGATCAGATCCTGTGAATGGTGTCCATCTCTCTCTCTTCTCTCTCACTCTAACATGCATGTGCATGCACACTATCATGAATAATTAAAATAAAAATAAAAATATATATAAAGGTATATAGGAGCAGAGCACAGGTTTCCATGTTAAATTTATCCACGAGGCTTAATTTTATAATACCTATTCTTTAATATGTATGTCTTTCCATTTAATGGTGGGAATAATTCACAGTAAAATAAAATCAATGTTCTGATCATCATGATTTTTTTATCTTGCTTTACTTATAAAATACCAGCTTTATAAAAACCTAAACTCTAACCAAGAAGAAAACTGACTGAAACCATCAAGTCATGTATTTCTAACAAAATTAGTGCTTCCATATGGCAGAATTCTGACAAAAGATAATTTTTCATCCAGACCTAGTTCAATATGTGTACTTACTTTGGCTGTAGAATTGTGTATTTATTTCCCTTGGAGTTTTGATGAATTAATGATTTTTTTTCATAATGGTGTCATTTATAGCTAGTGGACTTTTCAAGCTTTGTGTATCTTGAATTTGCAATTCAATTGGCTAAAAGAAAATTTATTTAAATATGGTTCATTTTAGATTAAAAAATAAGGGCTTTATTTTAGTGAGAGAAAATATACTATATAATAAAATAGTTCAACATCTAGTAGGACATTTAACATTTTAATTCTTAACATCAATAAGAGCTTCAACTGAAGGAAAGTTTCTATGTCTTCTTCATTTAGGGTTCAAGAGATGAAGTAAAGATATTATTTTGGGGTGTGACTTTCATAATTTTACCACAAAATCAATTTAGATTCTTTTTTAAAAAGCTACATACTTTTTATAGTTTTAAATGTGTGTACATGATGAGTATAGCAATGCATATTGACATAAATGTCCAGTGAAAAGGCCTGGAAGCATGGACACTCCAATATCACTGGTCACAAAAGGCATCTAGACCAATACTATTCTCCACTATTGGATTAGGGCTTATTGGGATAAAAATGACTAATTGCAGGACTGGGACAAGAAAAATACAGGATGAGTCTGAAACATTTATCTGTTCCAGAAAATGAGATGGTACTCAAGAATTATAGACACATGTCCAAAGTATAGAGGAGCTAGTCTAAAGGGGATCCCCTGGATCAAATCTAGAGCCATTTGTGTACCAAAATAAAAAATTATACTGTCAGATTATAACTAATTTAGTAAAATAGTAATCTTTTAATTCATACTGTTATGAATAAAAATGCAAGCAAATAGTGACAAGAGAAAGCTTTCTTACAGAGGAATGCCAACTAAATAGTGCAGAAGAGATGATGAAATCAGAAAATTATAATATGGCAACCACTATAGCAATGATTAATTCTACCAAGAAATATAATGGATAAAATACCTAGTAGATGAAAATGTTAAGGGGAAAGAATATTTGCATAATCTTAATGTACCTATGCTCAAAAATAGTTATTAATTCCAGGAGGGAAAATGGTAATTTCACAGTATAGAAGCTAGCAAATAACCAAAGTTAATGTCATTAAAAATGAGATAAATTAATATTGGCAACTCTTAAAGGAACAGAGCACAAAATGTAATAAGCAAAAGCGTTTATATGGGCTGGTAAGGGTACAACCTTGGAAGCACAGTTTCGAATAGCCTTCAATAAAAATTTTGAGGTATTGTAGTTTTTTCGATAAAGGCAAAAGCATAAGCAGGGAGTGAGATTATTTTAGTTGTTCATTAAGAACTTAGATTGGTGCAAACAAGTTAATAAAATGCCTTGAGAGTAGGGGATTTAGTAACTCTGGAGTGCAGTCCAGAGCTTTCCTAGGTCACAGGAAGAAAAATAAGTGTGACAATTCCAATTGCTGGCTTCAGGGTCTGCATGCTCTTACAGTACACATCACGAGGTGAGGTGGCAACTAGTTTGGAAGGATTACAATACTTTCTTGGAAAGAATGTGTGTTTAGTAGGGATAAATGTTTAGAAAATACGAGGCATACCTGCAAGTTTCTCAAGTCCTTTTAGCCTTTTTGTTAAGATGCTACCTGTGTCATCTTATTTCATAACATCATGTGCTGGGGGATAGGATACTTCACCTCTGTAATATTCCTGCTAACTGTCTAATCTGAAGTTCATCTTCAAGATTCATAAGAGAAGCCCAGATTGATGAATAGTTTAAAGAAGACCTGGCCTGGGATAACAAAGTGTCAAGGTTGTGAGGGTATTAGAAATAATAAAAATGAACTTTTATAGAGTCATCAGAAAAATCATAATGTATTTTTGCATTATGATTTTTCTGATGATCTAATAGATTGAAGGAGGAATAAAAGCTAAATATAACATGTGGTACTCAAGTGAACCATTTTAATAAAAAAGATAGTAATGACATAGTTGCTAAAATATAAATATTAGTGTATTTGTCTTCTCTGTTGCTTAATAACTGAATATCTGACAGTGAGTATCTTCTAGGAATAGAAGCTTAATTCAGGTTTGGAGGTCCAAAGTCCAGGAACCACAGAGGAGAGTCTTCTTGCTGTTGGTAACTGCTCCTAGAGTTCCAATGCAGTGCAGATCACTCCATGGTGACAGAGAAAGAGCAGGCTTGTGTGTGTTCATGTATCTGTCTTATCTCTCTCCTTTCAAACTCACTAGGATACAATCACAGAAGCCCCACCTTGATGACCTTAATCCCATTCACTTACCAAAGGCTGCTCTTCATTATGTCCTCTGATTAAGTTTTTACTCTCTTCATCCCATCACAACCAAACTTCATCATGCGAATGTTTGGGGGATATATTGAAACTGTGGCAGGATTAGATGGTAGTGATTACTAGAATTGCCTGATCCTGAAGTTGTCATGGTTATATAGGTGAACATCCTTGTTTTAAAAATTACATTCTAAAATACTTAGGGATGATAGAAGTCTGCTTACAACTTACTTTCAAGTGATAAAGGATGAAAAAAAAAGTTTTTTGTTCTATTCTTGTAATTTTACTCTAAGTTTAAAATTATTTCAAAAATGAAGAAAAATAAAATAATTAGGAAGATAAAGAAGTAATGGTTTTTAAAAAAATAGAAGCATTCAGAAGTAAAAATTTAATTCAGAATTGAACCTGAATAATGGTTGAAAATGTGATCAGATTTTGAAAGTCAATGACAACACTGAAAGAATTTTAATTTTTTTAATAAAACTTAAAAGCTGATCAGTATGACACTTGACAACTGTGATACTTGAACTTAGTCAAGAAGAATTGAAACTGATTTAGTCTTTGGAAACTACTTATAATTAGGTTGAATGTTTTCATTTGTATATAAAACTAACTCAAAATAAAAAGAAAATGAAATTAAAGAATTCTAATTCTGCCTAAAACTAAATACTGGAATTCAGGAATCTGTTGGTATTGGAATTGGTGTAACCTATTTTTGTCATGATCTGGAAAAGTATATTTAAAATTAAGTCTTCAAGTTTGTAGATGACTGACAACTCTTGTAATTGATAAATATCAAAATAATGGATCAATAATTTTGAAAGTTCTTTCAAATCTATTTTTGACCCTCTTTTCCCAAAAGTCAAAGAGATCTAATGCAATATGTACAGAAAAATAATTCAATGTGTTCTCTAGAATAATAGAAATGTCAGTTAGGTGACAGCAAGTATATTATGGTGAGATTAAAATTATTTTTCCGGGGCCAGTCTCTGTGGCACTGTCAGTCTAGAGCTTGAGGCCACATGCCAGGTGAGGTTTGGATCCCCCATCCATCTGCCAAAATCTATTCTAGGTGCACTTTCATATGCCCAGGTTCCTGGCAGGCTGGAAGACTAGAAGAAAGGTATTGTAGAGTGACTGAATCAGGGGGAGGGTGCCTTTCTCTCTTTTTCATGTGTGCACATGCATACATGAAACACTCTAACATGATTTGAGTGTGTGTGTGTGTGTGTAAATCTTTTAAACTAACTTTCTGAAGTTATTGATCTTGTTTCTTTTTTAAAAAAATTTTCATAAATAGGATTTACAGGTTACCAAAGTGTCTGTGAATGGAATTTTATATATATATATATATACATACATATGTCTATATGTACATACACATAATATATATGTATAAAATATGTGTTTTTTTACATTTAATCACTGTTTCATAACAACATGCAAAATGAATTTTCCCATCATAAAGTGATGGGATTAAAAAGATCAAGATAATTTTGACAAAATGAGTTGGTCTTTTTACTAGTCACTGAGAGATGTCCCTAGAATACTGTCTGTAGTTATGATTAATAAATCTCAAGAGAGACATTGTAGACCTAGAGGGAGTGGGGGCAATATTGAAATATCCATTGTCTTGAAAATAAGAACTAAACTTTAAATTTTATGCTAAGTGATACATTTTATTTAGCTATAATTTCCTACATTAAATATCAATTTCAGCCAAACTCTAACCAAATATTGTCCCTAAACACGTTATCTTCAGCTCAACACTTTGATAGTAGCTGCTCCTCCATCTAACATTGTTCTTTTTTTCACTGCCTACCTGTCTTCAGAATATAGTTCTGTTTCCCGCCTCTTCATGGAACCTTTCTAAAACACTACATCTGTATCCATGTACCTCTTAATACTTGTAGCACGTGTACTTAGCATAATTTATTCACCAAATGATCATCACTGCCCTGTGAGATACCAGAATATTATACTACTATTCAACTTTACCTATTCTTCTCCCAATAGAAGGTGAGGTTCTTAAAAGAGGAATACTAGTGTATATTAATCCGATGTCTGTCATGACCCAATACAATGCCAGGATTTGAGGACAGAAACTAATAATATGGTTATGTTGCAGAATTGTGGTTCAGGTCCCAGACCTGAACGCTTAAAACTCACACTGAGCGTATGTGTGTGCATGCCCAAGACCATGAGAGGACAATGCAGAGAAGGGACTGAGGCGTGGTCATCCCCCTGGAGGTGATTTCTGGCTTTCTGTCTATCTGTCGAGCACACATGCCCTATAGCAGAAATCTCACTTAGAAAAAAAGAAAACTAATTATGTTTTTCCTTCAATATGCTTTGCATTTAGGTGAGGCTTTGGATAAAGTAATGACAGGCATAACCTAAAAATAGAAATCCATATTAGTAAATTTGTGTGTATTAAAATGACAATGAGGGACCAGCAGTTAGCATAATGGCTATGTCGCTGGACTCCCATGTAGTCTACTGTAGTTTACATCCCGGACCTGGTGGCTTAAACTCATGCCAGGTGCGTGTGCGTGCGTGCCCAAGATCCCAAGAGGAAAATGGAGGAGAAGGGATTGCGGCGTGGCCATCCCCCTCGGGGGATGATTTCTCGCTTTCTGTCCCTCTGTCTCTCTCTGGCTGGCGAGCACACACGCCCTATAGCAAAAACCTCTCCAAAAAAAATAAAATAATAAAATAAAAAAAAATGACAATGAATTATGAATAAAAAAGGAATGTTGGGCCACATTATCAGAAAAGTAACTACACCTTTCCACTAGGAGAATTCTGGTATTACTTTCTGAGACTGAGCCCTAATTATCATTAAATGAACTCACTGAAGCTACTTATATGTTATTTATGCTTATTTTAATGTTCATTATTCTAT